>NW_022595246.1:6678617-6807372 GCF_009176505.1 Sitodiplosis mosellana
AGGTGATAAAAGTGAAAAATAAAAAAAAAGTTTAACCGTCTCCATTTCCCAAACAACGGTTCGGTGGAGCAAAACATATATACCATTTCGAAACAACATGAGCTTGTGCATCATACTGTATCCCCACTTTTTAAATTCCCATGAATTTTCTCTATTTAAACAAATATTAAACGGACCGTACGCTCAATTTTGTCCAGCACAAAAATGACATTCATCTACATTTTTCAATAAAAATCACAAAGTCCAAAAAAAAAATTTCAAATTCTCTCGGTTACTATTAGTTCACATAATTACGCAACAAACAGTGCAAAGAATTGATTGAAAAAAATAAATTAGGTTCATGAAATAGTCCGCGATACATTTTTCTGGCAGTCGTACGCTCAATTTAGTCCATGACTGTATATAGACTTCGTGAGGTTCGTTGCTGGTTTGTCAATGGAGAAGGTGTTGTCGGTGGGTGCATGTTTCATTCATGAAAAGAACACTTACCTCCTTATTTCTGGCTCGCTCATAAAAGTTCCTTGCGTCAAAATTGGATTTTCGCTTGAGCATTCAATTCACAAAGATGCTTACTTGCCCATCGTGTGCGGGTCAATTGCACTTTTCCTACTATTCTATTTTTATTCGAACTTTTTTTTTGCAATGAAAAACAGAGATTGCATATTTGCTGCTGAGTAGGCCTGAGCTGAGCTGAATTTGCTAACTCAGGCGCCTGAAGCGGTATTTTAGCGCACTTACGGTGTAAAATTGTTGTGAATCGCTGGAATCCACGCTGTTTATCAATTATAATTGGGTGGATACCAGCGATCCACAACAATTTTACACCGTAAGTGCGCTAAAATACCGCTTCAGGCGCCTGAGTTAGCAAATTCAGCTCAGCTCAGGCCTACTCAGCAGCAAATATGCAATCTCTGATGAAAAATTTGTCAAAACTTCTGCTCAAGTACAAGAGCCATTCTCTGTCTGTATCTAAGCCCTTACCGATGCATTTTATGTCTCTTTCGATGGTACACTTACGCAAGTGTCTTATGTTCACAAGCAAAAAATCCCCCATTCTCAAGTGGCTTCGACTTTCACAAAATGGTGTTCGGCAATTTTTTGTTCACTCAATTTGATTGCGCTTGAGCGCTTTTATAATGACAAATTCGAAATCATTTAGCAAATCCCAGACGATCTATTCGAAAACCATGGACCATTGTTTAAATTTTATGCTTGTTTCAGGGATTTTTTTCTCGATAGTTTTGACTTTACAGTGCTATTAATTCACGTTACTGTTTGAAATGGTGCTCTGGCACAATAATGTCATTTTTGGGAAATGGCGGAAGAAACAAAGATCCATAAACACACAAATACAGAAAAAAGAGATAAAGTCGCCGCATTCCCTCGGAATAAACGAACCGGGAAAATGGCAGACAGATAAAAAATCAAATGGATTATCGGTGGCAGGCGACCACGCAAAAGAGAGAGAGAGAGAGGTACACGAGAGCAAAACGCTTGTTTACGCTTCCTAACATAATAGTAAAGGCATTTAATTATTGCTCAATGTACATAAAAACCCGTGGCCATTCTATACATCGTTAACTAGCTAACATATTCTGCTACACAACTATCTTCCTAAATGCAAACTCATGGACCATACAATATATGCGAACTGTGAATATGCAGAGAAGATGTTCTGGGCGAAGGAGAGCGAGGGCCTCAATGACGCCAACATTACATTACCCAATTCACGACCAATAAACAAGCAAAATTTACAAGCTCTCTCCGAAAATACAAAAGAACGAAATGAAAATGCCATATCAAAAGGGACACTAAAGTACTAAACGATACTGAAGATTTCCTGCAGAGCATCACAAGTCGAAGGTGTAAATACGCTTTCTTCGGACTATGCACATTTCTCTCTGGCGTTGGCAAAAAGTGATTAAGACAGCTAAATACATGACATGACGATCCGACCGAAGCAAGAAAAAAAGATTACACCAATACCCAATTCGAAGTGCTTCTCCTACTGCTGCTGATGCTGCTTCATTTGGCACGGCTCCCAGTTTCTCGGGTGTTTCTCACAAACGTCCAAAACAACGAAACTCGAAATGAGAATTTTGCAATACACCGATCATCACACATACACACAAAGTAAATGGTTTGGGCCGAAGCAAAAGAGCCGGAGATGGATTCATGCGTGTGTATAACGCAAACGGTGTACATTGCTATAAGCCAAATTGAAAGTTTTACCCTCAATATGCTAATAGTTATAGTCGAATAACGAGCAAAGTTTTCTTATTAATCGAGCAAATGAGCGGACGCTTGTTCGTCGCACACAAACAAAATCGGTCAAAATGGGCAAAGCGATAGACACCGAAGCGAATGTTCGATCTGAAGAGCGAAAAAAAAAAGAGAAATGGGAGGAAAACTCAGCAAAAGGCGATAGAGAAAACTTGGTAAATGGATACAAAATTATCATTATGACTGTTTGGCAAAAACAACGAACGAAAAACCCAACGAGAGAATAAAAAGAAGCGAAAAGAAAATAATGCAGAAATATTACTCAAGAAGCATTACCCCGCTGCTCGGCCAAACTCAATCTATAGACGGACTCATGCTTGTTGTGAGTTTAATAAAGAAACTGCAAAATTGAAGGTAATTAACGCCATAATCGGGAATTCAATTGCCATCATCGATTCTCTTTGAGTTTTATGTGGCTCCCTGCAATCCATGCAATATTCTTTCGTCGTTTTTTCGCATCCAGTGAATTTTCCTCGTCGAGTTCAGCCTTTCTGATCATGAAAATAGTAAACAATACAGCGCCGCCTGGGGACTAAGTGCAATGTATCATACTTTCAATGTTCGAACTAATACAGACGCACTAACACAGATGCATACTTGTTATAGCAAACTATATGCATGATTCTCTATTTCTCCAACCAGTCTCCAGGTGCCGCTTTATTTTTCTTGTTTGACGTTTCCTATCTATTTATACAGACGATCAGAGAGGCTGGTCGAGTTTTTTCTTTCACTTTTTCTTTGCTCACTCTTTTTGGTTGCCAACCGCATTGTTATCCATGCATTGAATATGCTTTGCGGCACACTGTCGATTTCGTCAATAAATATAAATAAAAATCGCTTCTGTTGCACCCAGTTGGTGAAAAAGTTTGCACACACAGAGAGAGTGAGCGAGAGCTAGAGAACGAGCCATAAAAAAGGGGAAAAAACTTTCTTTATGAGAAATATGCTCAATCTTAATTCAAACGAAATTGCATACACATTCGGTTTTTATTTATGGAAATTGGTATTTGCGACCGGCGAGAGCGTGTGAGAGAAGGAAGAATGGGAGCAAAATCTCGGCAACAGTATTTGCTAACGTTTGGACGAATCCATGCAAAACACAATCATAAACTAAAAGCAAAGGGAAGAAAGAGAAAAAAAAGAACCGAAGTTCAGATTAAATTTATTTATATTGATCAACTATTTACCATTTATACGAGTTTGCAAGCGAACGAAATTGTTTAGTGTTTGCATATTCTTGGGGATTTTTTTTCTCTATTCGTTCCATTTTGCTCTTCCTTTCACTCACTCTTTCTCTCATTACGATAACAGGATTGTCTGCGGGCGCAATTTCTCCTCATCCACTAAATATTTCTTCCATTTTGCATTATCCCAATAGCATTTCCCGACAATTTTTCAAAGCTTCGCAACTATCAATGCAATTTCCTTGCGTTTCTTTTCACACTTTCCATGTTCGTTTTGCCATTTTTCGTTCTGATCGAATTCGCTTTTTGTGGCTTTTTTTTTCTCTTTTGACGCCCGATTTTTTTTCCACCGGTTTAGAACGGAATTTCGTTCGACTCCTACGAACAATGCAAATAAATCTGATGATACCGCAATATTTCATGGGAGAAAAAGAAAGAAGAAGAAGAAGAAGAAAAAAAACAACGACTAAATAACGTAAATCCATGCGAATTTAAATAAACGCAATATGAAATCAGGAAATATTGTTATTTTTCATCACAGAATATCATGTTAATTTACGATGAATGAACAAAAAAAAAAGAATTACGTTAATATTCGATAGTTTATTCGTTGTTTTATTTCTTTGTTTTGATGGTAAATGCTCATTTTCAATTCGCATACCACATTTGTTAAGCAGTAAAATTTGCATATATCCATTCGCTTTGATTTCGTTGGGTAGAAAAAAATGCAAATACCTTGCAGCTACAAGTGAAAACAACGAGCTCTGTGCATCTGGCAACAATGTGAAGAGAAACTGTACCGCACAAAGAAAAATCCATCACAATTTTTATGCGGAGAAAAATATTTTTATTCAATTTAGTTGACTTTTACGTTTACTCCTAATATAAACGGAAAATGCGAGGAATGTGACGAGGTACGGTTTCGGATGTTTTAACATCAACGTCAAAATGTAAACGTGTTGTAGACCCAAGAAAATCAAGGAATGTGGCTGTGTTTTTTTTTTTATTTATGAATTTCCTTGTCTGCAACAATGTTTTCTACTTGGTTTTATTGGCCCTTGCAAAGCGATAAAACGCGTCAGCCAAAATCCTCTCGACCACAGCATTTGATGGAATTCGGTAGTGGTTGATGTTGTCTTGGATGGCATTTTATTTTTAAATTTTTTTTTTCCTTTTGGTTTTTATGATATTTCTTTATTATTCCGTCCGCTACTTTTCCCAAGTAAATCCGATGCGACAAACCTTAGGTTTGCTGCCGTTGTTGTTTGTGTTATCTGTGGTATTTATTATTATTTCACTTTATCTGTTCCAACGACAAAGAGAATCAACATTTTTGCGTTGGCATTGTAAACAAGCGAATCGTGGCCGTGCTGCAGCAGCAACGTCATCGCCAAAAACCAACGCAGCATCGCACAATGCTCCAAATGAACGAATAAAATGTTAAACAAAGAATGATGAGACCATAAGTTTTGCATTTTCATTGTCTGTCTGTGTGTGTGTATGTGGTTGTTTGAGGTGGTTGGCGCTTTTGTGGTTATATCGCAAAAACCATCGCATATTTTTCTCTATAAATAACACGATTTAGTAAATGGAAATGCTTTCGTGAGATTGCTTTCATTTTGGTGATGTATCGCGTGTGCAGAAGCAGCGAGAAAGAAAGACACACAGCAAGCGAGCGAGCGAGCGAACCGAAGTAAATTGTGGATTTTATTTAGAAATGTCAGAATAATTGATGCGATGTGCGAAAAAGAAAGACAAATGAACATTTAAGTGAATTATCATGAGCTTTTCCAACGAAATACACATTCCCTGTAATTGTGATGCAAACAAATATACACACACAGACAAAACACGTAATAATAAATGAAAATACTTGAGAATTCGCGTTTTCATCGTTCATTATCTCCTTTTTCTGCGCTGTGTTTTCTCCTTCTTGTGTACTTAAGACGAAATGAAGGAATTCGGGTGAAGACAGCATACTGCGAGCAAAATGATTTCGTGGAATTCCAAATGGAATAATACAGCTGAATACCTGCATGCATAAATTAAATCAACAAAAAATACCCTAATTAAAATCTGTTTACAAATGTTCGTTCTCTCATTGTCTCTCCATCATTCCGTTCGTTTTTTTTTTCTCGCATTGATCGCCAAATGTTTTCTATTACGAAATACACAAATTATTGTGTAGCACAAAATAACACGGATTGTAAGTCCCATTAAATGCGATTCAATCGGTGTGTGAATCAGATTTTCGGTTCGATATTTTGTTATCCTTCTCCCCGCTTCTCCCCCGTTTCCTCGATGTAGAGAGCGAGAAGGGAAAAATCGCTTCACTCAACCAGAAACACTTCGAAAGCATTCGATTTATCATTCATCTTCGGCGTGTCGGGCGTGTATGTTATTTTAGCGAGCTGTTGCTAATCACGCGTAGCACACAAACACAGACCGGTATAAAGGTAGACACTAATGCTTGCCTAAGCTAAATTGCTTGTACGAGTATCGATAACACACCAACTATGTGGAAACTCCATAAAACTGGAAATGTTTGGAAGTTCTGCAATCTTTTTCGAAGCGGCAATATTTGGAATAGGAATTATTTATAGGTTAGCATGACGGCCTCCATCTATATCATCGCCACACTCACTCGCTCAACTCGCACAGGAAACTCACTCTGACAGTGTTCGAACTTGAAATGTCAGTCAAATGGAATATTTGATTTTGGTTTGAATGCTATGCGCGCCTCGATGCTATGATAGAAATCCGACAAATGTGATGCGAAAATCTTTTTTTCGTTTCGTAGCTATAAATAAGTATGTGCCGTAATTCTGTTTCGAGTTTTTCCAAACGAATGCATTGCCATCAAACCGAAAAAGAGTTTTCGAGCAGCTAATTAATTAAATTTAGCGGAAGTAACATGAAATTAGGTCGAAAACCTAGCGCGAAATTTGATTATACTCTGGGAAAAATTAACGTTGTTCATTATAACTCATTGGATTTTTTCCGTTATCAATAGAGCCAGAAAAGAAATCGATGGATTTTTATTCGACTAATTATCGAACACTCACTTTTCTCGCTCCCACTCACATTTGAAAGGTTTCGCCCACTTGATTGGATTGCTTTTTGATTTCGACTCATGATTTCATTCCCTTTTCACTTTTCGTGTGCGGCTTTTTTTCTGCTTCTCTCGGCTGTCTTTGAGTGTCGAAAGCAGAAAATTAGCTTTCGATAATGTTGAGCACACGAATATTTAATGAATTTCATGGCAATGGAAAATGTAATCAAGTGTGAATCAGAAGTGTGCACCGATTGAAGTGCCGCCAGTAAAAATCTAATTAATAAATTGGTCGCGAGAGAAATACGTGTATTTTCCGAACAACCCAACCAACCAGTCGATAAAGGTAAACAACTTTGACAGAACAATGTTTTACACCATGATTTTATCATGAAAACAGCGTAAAGAATTGAAATGCGTCGAGTTAAATTACGGCATCGAGCTAGAGACCTGAAATGAACGTATGTGTGTGAAGTAATTGAGAATTGGCCAAAGATTATTCTTCATGTAAAAGGTCCAAAATGTAAAGTGTGGTACGATGAACGATCCTGACATGGAAAGTCAAACCGAAACCTAAACAACAAACAAGCAAATATTCAACACAGTTCGTGTCGGTTGAGCATGTGCCCGGCACATTTTCCACTTGGGACCAATTTGATTGCGATCGTTACGTCGAAGCCGCATACAAAATGGATTTTCCTTTAATTAAATCCAAGCACAAGCTTTGGCATAGCGAGAAAAAAAGTACATATAAAATATTTGTCGATAATAGTTATTGATGTTTAGTACAAGCGCAAACAAATTGTTTTTATTGTCAGTCGTTGTCTAGCCACTGCCACCGCTAGCGTCGCTGTTTCTGCCGTTGCTCGGCGAAATTCGATTCATATTGAAAACGACCAGACACGCCGTATCGAAAATTGATGGCTCGACCACGCTAAAATGGAGAAAATCAACACGTTAGTTCAAGATAAAAAGTTGAAACTATAAACAACATTGCGCTATAAATAGGAAAAGACATGCGAAAACAGACAAACCATATTCGAAGTGTCCATTAATTTTTAATATCTACAAAGTAATTTTCGTATCATTCGCAATAGTCAAGTGGATGTTTTTTTCTTCCATAATTGAAACAGCAATTTTTCTGTCTGTTCGTGCGACAGAGAAACAGAAAAACTGAAGTGCACTTGATCTGAAGTGAAAACAATGTATTGCTTAAAATGACGCCGAATAAAAGAGCCATTTTAAATAAAAACATACAAAACCGACCGCCAAATCCATCGAACATAATCGAAATGGGTGGATAAAAGTATAACCGATAAAACAGTTTAAGTGCCATTAAATAATATAGCAAAGTTCGCAAGCAAACGAATGGTTTTGCCGTCATCTTACCGTGACATGACCGAAAACCGCATGCTTCCAAAGAATCCGAATTTCAACTGAAAGATACAAGAATGAGTTCAACATCGGGAAATCGTCTTCTCAATCGATATACCAAGAACAGTAAGAACGAAAGAAATGTAGAAGTAACGAATGCGAAGAAAAAAAAAACTTTGGCATTTAGCGATTCGATGCGCTCATGCAATGTGCTGAGCTTTTACTTTTGGTTTTGTTGCTGCCACCGCGCGCATTGGGTGATGAAGAAATATTGTGTGTGTGTGTGTGTGTGTGGCCAAGAGATGAATTTGTGCAACATCTGTGCTGCGTTATTGTTGTTTTTGTTTCGTTGCCGTTTTTCTATCGTTTCTTGCTTGTCTCGGAATTTTTGTTTTAATTTTTTGTTCTCTCTTCGGCCCCATGTTTTGTTCTTTCGAACCGATTAAATGTTGATGTTGGGTATTTTTCGATCACTTGACTGCGAATGGCAAAAAGGGGTGGAAGTAGTGGTGTCGACAATGGCTGGGTGGCTCTCGTACAACTTTTTTTTCCCCATTTCTGTAAATAAACACTTGAATTAAAAGCTGATAATCTTGGTGGTGCCATCCAATTCACGCGAACCGCCTTAAAACTTTCACATCGATAAATAAGATGGCTGAACGAAGGAAAGATGTGTGTATGTTTTGTGTCGCTACGCCAACCAGTAGAGTTACAACAGATGCTGAAGTTTGTATCGTCGTCGATGTTGCTACACAGATTGTGTGTGACTAACAACAGTTTTTTTCCTCAGCCTCTGGTTCGTTGTTGTTGTTGTTATCGTCGTTGCTGTTCCATTTAACCATATCCTTTGTATATTGGGTGCTTTCGGTGGAGGCATACTCTGCGTTTTGATCATAATCTCATAACTTATGTGTAACTATATATTTTTTTTCTTCTTTTTAAATCTCGTTTGATAAACGGAAAATGTTGCCGTTGAATTTTGACATTGTGGCTTTGGTCGCGTCCATCTCAGTCATTCAAAATGTATATATTGTCATTTAATATCACTCCATGACTCGTAAAATTCAATGCGAAATGATGAAATGTTTCAATATAATAATTTGGCTTTATTTGAACGGTGGCGCGTATTAAAACCGGCGACAATGGACCGACGACCAGAGGAAGAGAATTTATTTTTGGAGAAAAATTTCCGTCCATTATGTGAAACATTGTGATTTGAAATGGCTTTAGGCGACAATATTTAACGCAAAACAAGATCCCCAATGGTATAATACATAAACCACGGAGCCATTTTCCTTGTATTGTTTGCTGCGTTGTGGTCGGCTCGTGCAGGATCAACGCTTTACTCTCTCGCCTTTTAAATGCTATGGATTTACCGAATGAAAACCGCTCTGGCTGTGTGCTCCCGTCTTTCATTCAGCTCTCCGGGTGATGAAAACTGAAACATAAAAACCCATGAACACTTAACCAAAATAAAAAATAAACAGTAAAACGATAAAATTTCGATGTCACTGTGTGTTTGGTGAGTGCGTTTCGTTCTCGTCTGTCCACTGCTCACTAGTCACCCACACACAAGTATGTGTGTGTGTGAATGCTTTCGTCTTTCCATTTCGTACTTACTGTAAATTTAATGATGTATAAAAGAGACAATTTAAAAGATTATTTTCCACCAATCCAATCTCGATTACTTCGATCGAGAGAAAGAGATACAAAGACGGGGAAAAAAAGAGAGACCAAAGAATAAATAAAAACCAACTACAAGAAACACCCGTAAAAGAGTAATGACGAAACTTTCGGTTGACCGTTTATTTGGTTCGCTTTTTCTCTCTCTTCCTCCAACTGTTTTATAATACATTGTGGATATATTCCGTAGCTCTTCGCTTTTTATGGCTGGAAATTTGTGAACTCTCGTGATATTTTTGCACCACTGCACATTCGCAATTCAACGGATTCAGCAACCGGGAGGATTTTTTTCTCTTTTATTTTCATTTGATATTCCGTATCATTTTTTATTCACTTGCGGTTTTCCCCCGATGCCGCTCAATGCCATCGATTCGCTTGACTTTCTCTTGCTCTTGCTTTGCTCGTTCGCTCGCTCTCGCTGTGTGTGTGTGTGTGTTCATCAAAGTTGGCGAATAAAACTGTTATCGACCGTACGACATATACACCCAAAGTTAACCCATTTTTGCCGAATTGAAATGTAATGAGTTTATTTTTTTCCCTTCGTCTTCTTTTTTTCATTTTTTTTGCGCCAAAGAGGAGAGAAAACTTTTCTCTACTTTTGTCATTTGGAAATGACAACTGCGCAAACCTTGATTTCCAACCATAAAGCCATCATTGGAACACATCAAGTAATACTATTACGGTTCGACATGACATCAAAAGACAAATGAAAAGAAAAAACGAAATCTGGGCGAATGGAAACGGAAAAAAATGCGAAAACGGAATTGCAAGTTGGTCGCTGACAAAGCAACAAATAAAGCTTTACATCGAATTTATTTAAAGTTTTGTCTTGTGAAGTGGTTTTCATTCGGGTATACGCTTTTTCAACCCAAACCATCGAGTCGTACGACGTTCTGTTGCTCTAGTTCAGGTTAAGTATGGCACAAAAAATATAAACAAATACACACACATACACAGAACAACAACAAAAAAAGAAAAACTCTGCACCATTAATAAAGAAGCGAATGAGTGAGCGGAAGAAAGAGAGTTGGAAACCGTTCGGTTTTTTTTTCACTCTGGACGAAAATAAAATCGCTGTGAAAAAAAGTGCACACAAGCACTTCAGAAACGAAGAAAAAATAGGGAAAAGAGTCGCTGGGACACACACATATAGTGAAGAGAGGGAAGAAGAAGAAGAAAACATACATTATGTAATTTAGCTTAATGTTAGTTTTTCAGTCGATCGAAGAAGCGAACAGAGAGAGTATGTGATGGTTAATGTAATTTGTGTAATTTATGTGGTTAAAAGTAAATGTGGATTTATTCGGTTTGTTATTCTCTTTTGGCCATGTATGGCTGGTTGAGCGTTTCAGCCAGGAGCAGCAACAGCAGCTCGAGCACGATCATGAAAACCGGGAAGCATGATTGACGTGCATCCATCGTTGAAACGTATATCAAATAACATTTTCCCACTCATGAGTATGTACTCGTACACCAAACATAACATACAAACAACCGAGACTTAAATTGATTGATGACGGATATGTGTATCGTTTTCGTTTTTTTCTTCTTCTTCTCTCTCTCTCTCTCTGTTCATCTTCTATAATTCCGACCATTTTGTTGTGCTGCAGTTTTGGTCGCCCGTCTGCCTCTCTTCCACTCTTTGTCTCCCATCTCTCATGATATCTCGTTGACGACACACGAGCAACATATTTTGATTTATTTTAAATGGCATGTGTTTTAGAGCCATTGCTCACAAGCATACCAAAACAGATAATCTATACGAAGCATTCGATTTGGCTCTGGCTTCTCTCTGACATTCCATTGCTTCTATGTTGATGCGTTTTTTTCTCTCTCCCGTACTTCTGCTGAAAGCGTTGAAATTGACAACGAATGATATCAATCAGCGTTTGGATTACAAAACGAATAGATTCATCCAAATCGATTTTTTGTCGCTTCTTTTTCGCTGTGCATGAGCACTTAATGACACATTTTGCCTGAGAAAACAGCAAATATGATTTACAAGCTTGGCGATGTTGGTGCTTCTTTTGCTTCTGTCGTTCGTTCTTTCTCTATATTTGTTGGTCGTTGGTTGAGTTCTGGCACAATGGATCCATTTCGAGTATTTGTATCACTGAAATCAATTAGATTCAGGTTGAGCGAGCGCTCAAAGCGAAATCCGATCAACAGTGATTGATTTATGTGTGTGTGTGTGTCTCTTTTCGGGCTTTCCAAAGAAATGGGACGATCTTTGTTCTGAATCCGATGAAAGGTACACATTCTCGAAAAAATATTGATGGCACAATGAAAATTTTATGGCCCGATTTCTATTCATTGCATTTCGCGTAAACAACGAGCAAAAGTTTGTTGTACGAACTAATTTCACCCAAAACCTTGTCCCCCGCACCACCATCGACTATAAATAAACCCGATGACAACGGCTTTTCATTGACATCCAATGAATAATAGCATGAAAATAAAAGTATCGTGAAACTTTTGTGCTCCAGAAATAAAATACAGCAAATAAAAGAATCGGAACCGCTTTTTTTTTCACCGCCACCGCCGTCGCCGCCATCGATGCAACGTTCCACAATCAGACGGTTCCATTTCGAAAACTTTAAATCGCCAGCGCAAAGCAAAATAAGTTTATGGCTTTGTGGAGAGAGAGAGAGAGAGAGAGAGAGAGAGAGAGAGAGAGAGAAATTTAATTGTATTTTGTTTGTAACAGTACGTTTTCAAGTGCTTTCACCATCCACTCGACGAAAATAAAAATAACCGAGGGAATAAAGAAAACGCTTTGATAAAAGTCAAATAGAAAGAAATCTGTTTACTTTTTTCCCTTTCTCTCTCTCTTTCTCTCCATATCGCATCATATCCTTTTGTTGAGCATGTCTGCATTTGAATGGTGTAGTTCGCTTCAAGGAAATTGTTAGTAATACACGATTTCCTGTTGGAATGTTCAGTAATTGAATCGCAAATGCGGCATAAAACAACAGAGGCGCTTTTATTACATGTTGGTATTGATTAATTGTTCCGATAAATGAAATTACAGTCAAGAGAAAAAATCGAGAGAAATCGCTCATTAAGTTGCCCGAGTATATTTTCCTTTGTGTCATTTATAGCAGCTCATTTTCCCATTCTCGTTCATATACAAAATCAAGCGATGTGAGTGCAACAATATTCCATTTTGCAATGCAGCAGCAGCAGCAGCATTGTCACAGCGACGAGCGAACTCTTTGTGCGAAAACACGAGTCCTAATGTAAGATATAATCTCAAGCGTATCGAATTCGTTGAATGGAAAGAAAAACGACGACGACAACGAAAATCGACGAGTCGAGCAAATGGCCACCATTTAATTGCATCTGCTTTCTTCAAGTGCAGCTTTTACTGAAAATTGAGTGCGACAACTACGTGCGATGAACAAATGCGCGTCGCCACTACATTTAGATCGTTCACTGTTATTTACTCTGTATCTTATTCGGTTGGCTCTCTTTCTCCTTCACTTTCTCCCACTCTCCATCTCTCCTTTTGTGCGAACAATTGAATTTATATATTGGCCCCCTTCCTGCACTTGTGTTAAACGACGGCCTGATTTCGATAAAATTTACTGGAAAACGTTTTGTTATCTCTAGTTTCTGGGTCGGCCCGGTACCGATTTTTCGTTCTTTCCTTCGACAATTTGAACGTGAGCCACAGCCCAAATGAAAGAAAACTGATATCGACAACAACAACGACGAAAAAAAAAACAGAATGAAAAAAGGGAGCGAATGAAAAAGGAAAAAAATTGCATCGGAAATAATTTAAATTGAAATTCAATGCAAGTAGAAAACTTGTTCCGATGCTGATGCATTTCTCTAGCTACTTTTTCAACCCGCCAGCCAACCACTTTTCTTGAATTGATTCCATCGTCTGACGTTCGTTTTTATAGCAATTTTTCTTACGATATTTGATATCTTTATTAATTTATTTTGCAACTATACACTAGATTTTTACGATGTTCTCGAGCGGTGTCGACTGCAGATATCAGTGACTTTGACAGTATACGAAGCATGAGATGCTTCGAGCATAGTGAAATTGGGCAAATTACCGATTAAAAAGTAGAAATGTTCGACGGATGGAAGTGAAATTATCATAAGAAATGGAGCTGACATTTAGATTGAAATACAAGAAATTAGGCTACAAGTCGAATGTAGAGTCATTGATTCAAATACAGTAGCGTTATTTCATGTGTCATGTCTTAGAACGAACTAGAAAAAAAAATGCGATAGAAGACGAGAGAGAAAAAAAAAACCATAGAAAATATTTATCCGAAAGTGCCATTCGTAATGAGGATCGAACGAATGTTAACAAACAGAAAAAAGAGAAAGAGAAAGGAATGAAATGACGACGCAGAGCGACGACGATGACGGTAGCAAGTTGTGCGGTTTCATTCGATTTCATTCCATCAATTTATTTACATATCAATTCGTTACAATTACGAATGATGCAAAAGATATTTATTTTCCATTTCCTTTTTCGATTCGTGTTCGTCGCCTTTTTTCCCCGTCTCGCTATACTTATTATCGACAGAGCCACATTGATTTCGACTGAATTGGAAATTGGAAAAAGTTTCTATTTTCATCTTCTTTTTCTTCGTCAGATTTTTTTTTTTGCTCCCTTTACGACTTTTCTGAATGGAGTTTTATTTTTCCCAGTACTTATTTGAAATTCGTGTGATTTTTTTTCCACTTCTGTGGAATAATTACCAGCGACGCCTCGTGCACACAGCAGGAGAGCGAACAAAAACCGATGTGGAAAAAAACTCGGCCATCCTATTAATTTTCCTATGAGAAAGTTACTCGCAAATACACGCAAATGAAATATCGAAGTTTGCATTCAAAAGTTTTCGAAATCGATTCTCTCTCGCTCTCTCACCAACACCCACCAAATGAATCCTAAAAATGCATTGGCTCATTTTTAATCTTTGCAAAAATCTGTGTAATTCCGCTGGCTATTTCATCGACTTTTTGGAAGCATCGCATCGCGTGCACATTTGTTCATTTTTGTTTGTCGAACATACAACAGCACTGCGATTGTTGATTTATGAGAAAATATTTGTTTCCAGAGGAAAAATACCATAAAAAGAAAGCCAACAAAAAAACTCGCTCCCACACACATTATCATCGCTTGATTTTCTCTGCATAAAATCGCATCTTTCAAATGACTACTGCGGAAGTATCCCAACACACATATACACACACAAAAAATGATAATCAAAGTATGAAGACCAAGTCCATGCAATCACACTAATATATACGAATGGAGCTGGCTCCAGAATACTTTTCAACAATAATTCACCGACGTGCAATGCTTTGCGGATGACTGAATCTTTAGTGCTTGTTGCCATTACACCGTGCTCGTTCGCCCGATTTAAAAATGGTGATACAGTGGAGCGAGCGCAAGTGCGCGCAACTGAACAACATCTGATATGTACCACATACCTGAACGAATGAACATCGAATCATAATGAAAAATGCGAATGCAGCGACTGCTACTTGTTCGTTCCATTGCTTGCATTCATGCCCTTTCCTCCCGCTCTCGCTCTTCATCAGCCGCAACGAAAAACTGTGGCAACCAACAACCTGAATTATTTTGATTGTTTGGTTCGGTTCCAATAAACTTCACCACATACACTCGCTGGCAGAACGAGACGCTCCGACCATTAAACGTTTACCGCTTTACGATGTGAAATTCATTTTTAGAGGAATGCACCTAATTTATTCATCGTTCGAAGAATTTCCATTTCGGCCCTATCCGATGGGTTAACATAACCAAAGATGAAAATGAAATTATCCCTGAAATATTTCGATATTTTGGAAAGTTGAATGTTTAGCAATCGCTTTTGAATATGAATCGACCAACTTTTATTGGATAAGTTTTTTTTGCCATACTTTTGAGCCCACTTGCTTGGGAAAAACCCAGCTTACTTTGGTCATTCGATGAGTGAGAGTATTCCGATGGGATCAAACACACATATACACAGAAAGAAAACAGAAAACTGAACCATCGTTCACAAAAATTCAATGTACAACATTTTAAACTTCGCCGAACCGAATCCATTTATTACTTGATCGGGGCATTTTTTTCATTTTCAATTTATTACCAAACAATGTCATAGTCATTTTTCCAAATCAACTTTCATAATGCCACTGAGCAACATCGGCCGTCCGGCCTGCTAACAATGGGAAAGAAATATATTGCTCTCAACCAGCCCCCAGAGCTACATCAACCGTGTTGTGTCTCATCCAATAAATGATCAACGTTCTTTTTTTTCATTTTGCTAATGTTTCATTTGTAAAATGAAAAGAGAGAAAAAAAAAACTTTTCGTACAAATCAATGAACGAATGCATATTTCGCAATCAAATTGCATTGGCGTGTGTGTGTGTCACTTCAATTCAATGGGAACATTTCGAATTGAGTTTCTTCTGCTGAAATATTTGTTCGTAAAGTATACACATCCATTGGTCATGTCAACAAACTTTGGTAAACTCTCATTTATATGCATTTCGTTGGGGCATCCCTCCGGTTTGGCAATCGCATGAGCGGCCAAGTGCCAAACATCACCGAAAACATGGGTCTGTCGTATCGATGTGATCAAACCGGTCCGGCAATAATGGTCTGATACGTGTTCGATGTGACCGTGAAAAATGTACACGATATTGGCAGCCATAAATCATGTAATAGTCAAAGTTTGCTCTTCTGCATTTGCTTCGTAGCGGCACTGTGTTTTTCTCTTCGGGTTTGTTTCCTTTTCAGGTTTGTGTTATTTTTTCTTCAGGTTTGTTCGTTCCCCTGGATGTGTTCCACATTTTCATTTGCGCAGTTTTTTTCTATCGAAATAAAAAAGAAGCATTATTCTTGCGTTGAAAGAAAAAGCGAATTCTTTGTGAAAGAATTCTTCTTTTTTTTCTCAAATTGAGACTCGTTTCCCTTTGGCTCATTTGTGTTTGCCCGTTCGGCATTCATGCTATGGTTTTTTTAAAGGCTTGAATACTTCACATTTTTCTGCTTTCATCAGATTGAAAAAAAAAGACCGACCGACTTTAAAAGAGAAAAAAAGCGACGAGAGAGCGAGAGTGAGAAAGAAAAATTCATGTCAAAAGGAGCTTATCGCAATGGAAACGAACACAATGGCAGAAAGCATAAAAATATAATCATGTCAGTCGTATGTTGCAATCATAATACATATTTGCGAATCGTAAATAAATCATGTTGAACCCAATTTTCCAAAAGAATGTGCAGAATGGGAGCGCGAGCGCAAGCGAGGAAAGAGCGAGAGCGGAAGATAAAGTGTGTGTGTGTGTGTTAGAGAGAGAGAGAGAGAGAGAGAGAGAGAGAGAGAGAGAGATTGAAGAGAGTGTTTGGTTGTAAAAACGGCTGAAAAATGAGCAAAAAATAACAAAAGACACATAAAAGCATCTAGAAAACGAATTGCCAAACAACGGAACCAACACAACCAGTACCAACAGTGGTGGTGACGGGGGTGGCATTAGAGAAAACAAGTGGCAAAAAAATGATGTGAACATAAGTCGAAGTGAACATAAAAATCCATATCCCCGTACACATGCACACACGGATCACTCGAATACGGATGGCAAATGGGTGCGTGTTTGTATGCATCTCGTTTAGTTGTGCAGAACAAATCGGCCAACATTTTCAATGGATGTTTTATCATTTTCATGTGCTTCAAGATTGGCACGGCTGCCATTTCCTTCGTCTATTTTCGGACACATTGGTTTCATTCCACCAAAACCCATACTAGACTTGCTTTATTTTTATTGCAACTTGCCATTTTTTTCTTCACTTCACTTCCGTTTTTCTGTGAACGAGAACGCTCTTATCACGTATCACACAGTAGCATGTATTCGAACATTAACCGTTAGTAAGCCACTATCTTATAGTGGCTGTGCATATGGCGTGCGTGCGTTTGCTTTGCTTTACTTTTGTTGTTTTTTTTTTCTTTCTCTCCTTTCAACATTCTATTTTACCAAAATAATGCCAACTACCAGTTATAAAGATCCCCTAACAAGCATAAATTTAATATTATTTTGCTTTTTCTTTCGCTTCATTGTTGAGTGTCTGTGGCACACACACACACACACACACACACACACACAGAGAGAGAGAGAGAGAGAGAGAGAGAGAGAGAGAAAGAGAGAGAGAGAGAGTTTTTCCCTGTATTTGCTCCGTTTTGTTTTATGACAACAAATACACACTGTGATGAAATAATATCATTTGAACTAACAAATGTAAGACGCCCAAGCGCATAAAAATATTTTCTGTTTGAAATAATAAAACAAGAACAACAAGGAAAAAACACACACACACCGAAATCACAAAAAATTTGAAGACTCTTTGTTACAAATAACATAAGAAAACAAGATGCTGTCGTTATTCCGATTTCATACATAATTCAATTCTATCCAATTATCAAAAGCAAACGAACGTCACATACAAAGGGCCAAATAGATAAAAAATGAATTATATCTACCTATTATGATTTTGAATTAAACAAAGAATACGCAAACGAACCCAGGCACAACGAGAAGAGTTCGAAATGAACAGGAGCGCAAAAAAAACTGACTCAGAGTGAGAGTAAGAGAGAGAGAGAGAAAGCGAACACGCTGGAATGAGGCACACATCGAGAGAGCAAGTGGATGATGCAAACTGATGAAGAATACGCATGTATAATGAAAGGACTGTGGATTCATCATCTGGATAACGAAGGCGTAGAACAATATCAATTGTGTCAGTGCCGGAATACTGTTGCTCTTGTCGTACCCGAGTCAAGCCGGGAGACGGCTTCATTTTATTCGCTTTATTGAATAATAAATAAAACATAAAATATGAAAGAATCGTGAAAGTGATGCGTCGCAAACGGAGTTGAGAAGCGGACGCCACAAGCAGCAATATGTATGTCGTTCTCTTGCTGTTGAGCTGGAACATGGATGTGGTCGACAAAAATGCGATGTAATAAAAATAATCAAAGTGAAAACGAAGACTCAGTCGTACAGCCAAGAAGTCGCATTTTTTCCAAAATGTACGGTAGTCGTCTGTTACGAATCTGCATTTCATTGGTACGGTTTTCTAGGGGATTGATGTTTCAGATTGTGGATTTAAATATGACAAATACATATTTTTTCCTAGTTGAAGATTTTCGGATAAAATTACATGTATTTTTCTTCTTTTGTTTATTAATAACTGTGCATATTGCGGATATTTCTAGACAAATTTCATGGCACATGCTTCCATATCCCGAATATATGGAACTTATACGTGATATTTATAGTTTAATATGATATTTCATCTTAGATTCACTGTCCATCATACGATCAGTTTTTTGGTGTATGTTTTGCTCTATTGAATATAAAGTGCGTATAAAATATGATTTTATATAAACGCAAGCCCCTAGTTATTGCATTGCTAACGAACGAACCAAAAACGAATAACCAAATTGAATTCTCACAATGAAGAGACGTATTTGGATAATTCAACTTCACGTTTGTAATTCGCATAAGATTTTAGAAGATTTGATTATGAATCTCTTTTTCATTTTTATTCGTTCTTTTAATACAATTTATCTTCTTTTTTTGTTGCCAAAAGAATTGATTTTAATGAACACAGAAATAAACTCCTACGAATCGAATGCAATTTTCCCTCCGTGCGGGAATTCGTTTTTATTTCGCATGAATACGGAACTGAATAAATATATTTAAATAAAATCAAATTTATTCAACAATTTTGATTGTGTGTATGTCTGCGAGAGTGAGTGAGAGAGTGTGTCTGACTGTCTACCGTCCAGCAGTCGAAAAAGCCTTGCCCGGGAAAATTGCGAAAGGACTTAACCGAACATGCAAAAGAAACGGAACGGATCTACGTAATATCCACTTAGAGATTATGTGAAAAATCTCTTCGCTAGCATGAATTATTTGCAATTTCGTTCGTTTGTCATCTTGCTTGCACTTCGTCCTGCTCTTCATTTTTTCTGTGAGAGTCTCTCTCTCTCTGTGTATGTAGCTTTCAATTTTGGTTCTTCATCCGTTCGCCATCGTCGGGAGTTTGGAATCTAATATGTGCGAAAATTCAACACACGCCACACAAAATGCATCCGGAACCGACCAAGTTGTGGCGCCTTGTTCAGACGAAGAGAAAAGAAAACTCCACAAAAAATCGCATACTCAAACTTGTGCAGCAAATTTATAAATTGAATATTCGTCTTATTATTCGGATTACCGTGCACCACCACACTCAGCTATGTACTCGGCAACTATTTGCAGTCAGAAAGCTGGTCGCAGAGAGAGAGAGAGAGAGAGAGCATTGCGCGAGAAAATGGAAAAGTCGACGACAAAATTTTACTTCGCATCATTTATTACGAGCGAGTTAATTCCGAGTAGTTTTTGAATTTTAAATGGTCTTTTCGATTTGTTGAGTCAATTTTTAAGGGCCAACGCGTGCAAATTATTTGTCTTTCATTCGGATTAAGCTGTGTGCTGTAATGCTCTGGGCTCTTCTTCTCGCTCACTCACTCACTTGTTCCTCTCCTCTCTCTTTCTCTCAAGGATCAAGCAAAACGCTCGCAGCTATCGCATGGACCCCGCGCCATTATCTCCCAGCTATCTCTCTCGGGGTGTTTGAGAAGTACGCGCGCGGTGTTTGAATTTCAAGGCGAACACGAATCAAATAAAGTTAGTGTGTCGTTTTTATCCTGTGTCGTTGTGCGAGGTTCTCGCATTTCATGTATGTCGCCACTAGATTTTAATGGCTTTTCTAACTCTTCTTCGTCTGCATGCACTCGCGTTGCCACCTCCTCTGCAACTACCACTGCCACTGCCGGAATGGATTAAGAGCGGAAATGTTCCCGACTCTCGTTCGTTCGCCGTGCGGTGACAATAAGTTAACTGAACAAATTTCCAACAAAAATAAGCTCATTCGATTTGTAGAATACCATCGTTGTGTAATTTATTGTATGCTTCGTGTCATTTTTTTCTTTCTCCATCTATTTCTTTCGCACTCGCTGCACCACCGTTCCAACGTAATCCTAATCTAGAACCAGTAATGATATTCACAACGGAAGCGAGAAGTACACGAGAGAAAGAGGAAAACGAATGAGCCACAGGACAAAAAAAGAAGTCCGGTAGCACATTTGAGAATACACGCGCTCCTAACAACCAAAAGTAACAGCAACAACAAAAATCGAGTGAGGAAAAAAAGGAGAGTCAACTTTTGCCAAAGATATGCATGACATGGTGCTCATGCTAGTAGCTGATGCTACCAAGCGCCGGAACTACCATACTATCTTCTTATCGTTTATACACGCGCGCGCGCGCTTACTTCCAACAACAATGGCACTTTTACACTCTCTCTCTCTTTCGCTCAGCTTTAATACTCAGCCACGATTTTACCGAATTGAAATGCATGCAAGCGATGAAAGCAATCAAAGTTTCTTTTTCTCGTTTCGATATCTTTCTCCCTGTGTTGTTGTCGCTGAATTACGACGACAGTCGCAATAGACTTTTTGACTTTTGCCAGCGTTTTTTGTTCGTCGTCATTGTTGTTGTTGTTGTTCGCATCCTGTAGTAGAAAAATTGCCATCTAAATCCCATCGAATTTTCTCCTTTTCGTCTTCTATTTGTGAAGCTGCAGCAAAAGATTTGTTTATAGGATTTTGAATGAGCTTTTGTGTGCAATTTTTCCTCTCTGTCTTCCTGGATACGACAGGAAGGACTCACCGAATTCAGTCGCGAAAATATACTTTATACGATGGCTCAATTTTTCACCTAAAAATTTACTGAATTGCACAAAGGTAGCACACAATTCCTCATTTAGAACGCTAAGCTTAGCGCATGCATCGCACCTACAAATTTATTAGCAAAAGTGGTGACAGTCAAAAGGTACTTTTACGATGAGAATGAAAGAAGGCGAATAAAAAAGGAAAACGAACACATAAAGGCGAAAAAAACATCGGGCACATAAATGGAACATGCATAAAATTAGTTTCAACGTCACCGATGTTATATTCTGTTGTTCGCATATCACTCGATGTGTGAGTATGTGTGTGTGTGTCGCTTCTTCCTTTTTATCCACGTATGGCAATCATTTTGCTCGTCGATTTATGTCCATTCACAATTTGCGCTATTTTCGACCTTACACTCAGTGCAATAAATTTCCCGGTGAGACATTAAACATCAATTTATTATTATGTTGGCTGCGCCTTTTTTGCTTCCCATTCTTTCCTTCATTTGGCTCGTGAACAGCGGTCGTAGTAGTGGCAGACACGGATGTTGGCAGTGCATGAATGACAACGGAACCATTGGGGAGCGTACATACACACATAGAGAGGGGCAAAAAATGAGCATCACATTTCTGTATGAACAAGCAAATGGTTTGCCATATATCAGAATGCTCTCGCGTTAGCGACATGCACTTTTCGTATTCAACATTCCAAAAAATTCGATGCAAGACAATGTTCCGTTTGACACATACAACCTTTGACGGTTGTCTTTTTTTTTTCATTGTACCTCCTGACTAGACGTTCAAATGAATGGATCATTTTTTCTCTCTCGCTCGTTCGCTCTTCGTCTCTACCCCTGCCAACGCTCCAACGATGTCAATGTATCTCTTTTTTCCTTGCAGTTTCGACTTCACATCAATGTTACGTTCATTTAATTGAAAACTGTTAGCTGCTCATGTTCGTAATGGTGTACGATTGCATCGGTCTTTTCAACGTTCACTTTTTCTTTCGGTTTGTCATTTCGGTGACAGTGATGTGTGAATGAAGTGACAAAAAACCGCACCAATTTCAATCGCATTTTTCGAATGGTTTTTGCGGCTTAGCACGGAAACTAGTCGCATTCATATTTCACACTCTATGTACTACATAGTTTCTAGTTTGTTTGCAGTTTGAACTTTTTTTTTGCTTTTTGATTTTCGCTTTTTGGCAATTTGAAAACTCAAACTGGTGGAAACAATGCTCACATCACCCTATCAAAATGGCAGAAATCTTCCACCAAAAGAAATAGCTTTTTAATTTTCAATTCAATTCCACTGGAATTATTCCATTGTGAGCCCTTATTCCGCATTTAGTGTGCATCGTGAAAATTTATTGACAAATTCGACGAAATCAAATATTTTGACGACTATTCGCCTAGAGACGGATGCTCCATGAGGGATACTATTTATAGCCAGAGCTTAACAAACACAAATAAAATGACAAGTCAAGCGCATTTTCATTGCCCTTTTTCATTCCCGAATTTTCGGTATGTTCGATATAAAAGCAATTGCTGCAGACAATAGTCTTATATCTTAAACGAAAAAGCTTCATTAAAGCGAAATTTGGAGAAACATTTAATATCTCTTCGCTTACTCGTCCGTGCCCCGGTCCACGATGTACATATTTGAAACTTGAGGCGGCAATGATTCACGCCGGTTTTATTTCAATTTACATCCTTTTCGAAAACCCTAATTAAATTTACCGAAACGCCAACGTACTTTTGTTACCTTTCTAATGCAATGACGCAAACGCACCATCTCGCGTGTTGCCCGAGAAAACGGTTCGGCAAATTTTTTTGTTGTTGATGGTGAAGCAAAGTAAATTACCGAAAAAAGCCAATCTTCATTCGGCAAAATGTTCGCAGAGAAAATCATTTTAAATTTTTCAATGAATTTCGACAACTTTTATGCGAGTGAGCACGCAATCAACAAAACGAATTGGAAAAAGCATTTTTTGAAGCCATAATAAAACAAACGAAACGAAACGAATATTAATTACGCTGAAAAAATACTTCACTAAGCCTATTATTATCGAGGATGTATTATTCATAGCGTTTTTTTGTGTGTATGTTTGTTTGAATGTGAATAAACTGTAACTGGATGTGAATGTAGTATTTAAGCTCGCGAAAAGATATGTTCCATGAAGTGCATGTGGAAAAAAAAGAGTCAGCATTGACTTAGAGCAGAACGATGAAATGAAAGCAAATATTACATAAATTGGGCTTTTTCTTCATTACATCGTCGCATTCTCTCAGTCTCTCCCGCCTCTTGCTCTCCCATCCGTTGGATTCATCGAAAATTTACAAGAATAAAGGCAAATATTACACACAGAATCAACTTGGTGTGCAATCCACTGTGTGAGTTGCCCGGGAACAGCGTGCATATTTCATTTGCAATTCAGTTGTTCGCCAGCGGAAAACATGATTGCTAAATAATGTTACATACAGTCAAAAAGACGAGCGAACCAACGAGCAGAAAGAGAAAGAAAAAATATTATTCATTTCTCCATCCCTTCATTTTGCAGCGGCGGCAACGAGTGAAACATATTCATACGTCCGTTGGTTTTATATTCATTTCAAAAAATGTCTGCAACTCTTGAAAATTCTCTCACTCTCCCTCTTGCGCTCGCACTGTGTGTAAGTCAAACGAGCGAACAAAAGAGCTCACTTGTCCTTCCATTTAATGGGTGATGCATGACGTACTTTTTCATAGAAAGCTTTTGTCTATTTAGTATGCACATAATATTTCCAAATTGAGCCGACTGGACAATTACACCGACCATGCGATGGCCATTGGTTATAGTCAGCGAAGACTCTCATACACACCAAAACCACCGAACACAATGACTCAACATATAAAATGTAATGAACTGAACGGTGAATGGTGTGTTTGTGTCATTTATCGCATCGTAAAGAATGAATTTGACCTTGAGCGATGATGGCAATGGTTTTGTCCGTGGTGGTCAAATGCACGCGATTTTTCTTTTGTGGTTCTAATGTGTGTGTATGTGTGTGCGTGGCAACGACTACGGCAATCAATAATCATTATCAACACAACAGCTAATGAACCCACACAATTAAGATAAAACCTCTTTTAATTTTGGATACGTGCTCAAAATTTATTTACTGTGAACACATGAGCGAACCGCTGTCTTTCTCTCTGTATACAGCAAAATGCAATGCTCATCGTACACGAAACTATCTCTGATAGCGCATTTTGCCAATTTACTTTTCGGCGAACAAAAGCTTGAACATGCTGTTCTGTCGTGTTCAAGTTCAGTGGTGCTCGGTTGCACCAAACATATCGAATATAAATGGTTTTGCATTAAAAATTATGTTGTTACACACATTTGTTCTTATTCAACGCATTTGAAAACTGTAGCCATATTTTTTGGTCGCACAACGACGACGACGACGACAACAACGAACGGCTGCGACGGTGATGACGACGAACAAGATGATTTTATGGTGCGTCGAAAAATAAAACCAGCCACAAGAAATGTGTATGTGTGCAAATTGTGCATATTGTGACGACTGATTCCGACTCGACATTCATATTGTTGAAAACGGTTTTTGTATAATACACAAATAAAAATTCCGAAAAGCGCGCACACCCTCGCACACTCCCGCATGCTCGCGTTATCTCCACTTTTATGCCTTTCGCCGAAAACATTCCCTTGCAACGCTCGTATGCACATGAGTCGACGAATATGCGAAATGTTGAAAACAAACACACCAAATATGATATCCACTCTGTTTTTTTTCGGTCGTCCTCCTCTCGCTCCGCAAACGGTTATTTGCATAAAAACAATTTCGTAATGATATCCATATGCAAGAAAAATACCAACTAAAAGCCGCTCCGAATGTAACGGCACAATGGAATCATACGGATTTTGAACGCGACTGGAATGAAGCGAGAAAAAAAAACATACTGAACCGCTTAGTTTTTTTCCCTCTTATTTTCTACTCCGCGGTGCTCTCTTTCTATCCCCGCACTTTCAATTCGATGTGCACAAAGTCTGCAGCAGTGAAGAACATTTATATGTTGAATTATGACTTAACTTTATTATTCAAACAATTTATTTTAATGTGGGTGGTAGTGGTGACGGTGGTGGTGATGGTGCAGTCATATTCTCTTGCGCTTTTTCTTCCTCTGAATGGTTAGAAAAGGAGAAAAAAGAACTCCGTTCGCTAAGTGTGCAACAAAAAGTAACGGCAACACTATGGATTCGGGAAGCGATGATGGCATCGGCGGCAGTAGCAGCAAAGAACTCGAAATCAGCAGGAAGAAAAAACCAGCGTACTTGGGAATATGTGTTCGCTCAATAATTTTTGCCAGTTTGCTACACAAAAACACAAGTGCATTGCTTTTTGTTCGTCTCGTCGTTGTTCGGATGTGTTTTGTTTTAGTTATCTCTTCCCGTTTGCCTGTCGCTAGTTGAAATATCCTATTTTCAATTCACTGTGCAAACAATTCACCTATTCTTTCGATTCTGTGCATTCCGTTGGGTTGTTGTCGTGTTGACGTGTTGTCGCTACTCTTCTGTCGTTTTTTCGTTGTCGACATTGTCTTCTTCTTCTGTTCTACTCACTTTGAACGGAAAAATATATGAAAATTACGCGAAAAATTTTATTCATGAAAAAGTAAGCAACGACTCGAAATAAGTGCGAGAAATGCTTTTCGATGTGAATATTTTAACAGAATGTTCACTCTAACTCTCTCTCTCTCTCTCTCACTGATTCTGTTTCTCCATTTCTGATGCTTTCCCAAGAAAAGTCGACCTTTTTCGTTAGTTGTGTTTGCGTTGAGAAAATGAAAAAGTCAAAAAGAATGAAACAATCAGTTGAAAAGTTCAAGGGACAAAACGGAAATGAGAAAGAGAAAAAAAAACCCTGGATCGGGTCGGCTGGTCGATCCGAAGCCATTTCGAAAACAAAACACACACACATCTATTCGGTCAAATTGATTTTTCAAACTGAACACAAACAAAGCCGCCACTTTCAACACACAAAATCGATCAATTTCATCTGTTTTGATGTTGCCAAAGTGGCACTCGTAACATATATATACAAACATACCAGAAAAACCACTGAACTCGAACAAACCATCTGCATATTCCAAACCAACCAATTGTTTGCTGATGTTTCCCTTTGATAAAGCCTCAAAATATAATATAACGACCGAAAAAAAAGCCCGAAACATACACTATACCACTTTATTGTATATATTCAATTTGGTGTAAGAGCCGCAGCGTGAACACACCTTCATTTGCCATGCACACAATTTCCATTGTGTTGGATCGAGTGCAAACATAATCTTTTATTGTTTGATAAAATGTGTAAAGTTCTTTCTCTCTTCTGTACTTTGTACGGTATGTTTGTGTGTGTGTGTCGTGGCACGTCGACCATAATGAAATTAATATATTTTGCACATTTTTCTCCTTTTTCGCGCTCGTTTCCACGGCAATGACGACGCGCAATAAAAATGAACGAACAACAGAGAAAAAAAGCAACGAGAGAAATATGCTGTTTGTTGTTCATCGTTCGGTGTGTGCGAAATGTTGACTGCTCACACCTCACACTCGCTCTCGTTCGCTCTTTCGCAGTTGTCAAACGGGACGGGGAATATGTTAGTTATTGCACTGGAAACTGGCACAAATATGATGGATTTGCGGAAGACGAACGCATAAAACACTAATGGATAGATCGTTTTTGAACGCACCAAGCGCTGCTACATGTATGAAAATTACAGATCATTATGCGCGGGTAGAAAAAAAAACGCTCGTGAAAATTGTGCACTTATTACATTTTACTATCGCTTTGGCATTCAACTACCACTTCCGCTCTATGATGTTCACTCTTGCTCTCTCTCTCATTTTTCTTCTTCTACGTATTGTTCGGTCGTTTTAATTTGCGCAACGTATTTTATTGTTGGCGTTTGCCATTTTATACAAACGAGCTCATTCGCTTGTTCGTTCATTCCGGCTTGATGAAAAGCTCAGCGTTCGCAACGCATTCGAAATGACTGTGCACGAACGGAACACACGGTTCAATGTTTTTCAATGTGATGAATTTTTGTGTAAACGCCAAACTTTATTTCAGACTTTCTTACATTGTACTTGCGCTGATCCTGAGATCAACACATCTGCGTACATTTAGCAAACGAAACTATTTCGTTGCAGCAAAAGTTTAATGTGAAACAAAAGTTGGATAAGAAGAAGCAGAAAAAAAATTATATCATAAATTTAATTTTCCATTTACAAAGTACAAATTAATTCAGAAATACATTTTTCGTCGAAGTTGTACTTGCGAGTAGCTCCGCTACGTTTCAGCGGAAAAATGGATTCGAAGGCAATGAGAGCGAAAAAAAAGGCCGAAACGGACGAAAAAGTCGCACTGTACCACAATATTAAATAACTTAATCAAACAAAGTACACCAAAAGTAGCTGTTCATCTCCCACTGCATTTTTCATACTCAAGAATTTTTCATTAAATTTTTTTTCTGTTATCTTCTTTTTTCATTCCTCCAGCGCGTTGGTTGTTTTCGGGGTTGAGATTATTCGTCGAAATGATTTTCTGTTTTCAATTAAGAAAATCTCTCATACTTTCCTGATAATTTACATGAAAAGTAATTTCCTGTCCGGCCGATCTGAGTGTGTTTCACATCCAGAGAGAGAGGGAGAGAGAGAGAAAAAGAGACTAACAAAGGGTTCTGTGTGTAAATCATGTGATTTAACATGTGGCCAAAACGTTTGAATTGGATAAATCATTGCGTCGCAAGAGAGTCAATGAAGAACGGTGTGAAAAGACTAAAAAAAAACCGAAATGCTCTGAATTCTGAGTCAACTTTCCGTTTCATTTCACTGCCGCAATAGAAAAAATCGCATAAATTTTTTGGCTGGTCCGCCTTTCTATTGGGACACACAAAAATCGATCTCATTTTTAATCAAGAGTCTAGACTTGATTGAATGAGCACCATCGTTTTCTCTGAAATGGCAAACGTTTTTATCACATTCAACACTCGGCATTTAGAAATGGAGAAAAAGGAACATTTCGCTTTGGAATTTCGGTGAATTCAAGCGAAGCCATCGAGATGTGATTGGAAATCGGAGCGAATTGGAATGCGTCTCAGAAGACCGAGTTCAATCGATGTTCGAATGTTCGTTCGAAATGAAAATCAAAAATTTATTTCCCATTGCGCAATGCATTCAAATTGCATACTTGATTCCAATTTCCCAAGAAAATATACTTATGTAATTTCGATGTGAAAACCAACTAACCCGCTTTCCTCGCTGGCCTCGGAAAATGATGCGCTCACGTGAAGTAGCGAATAAATTTCTCATTTTCAATCGTAAATTCATTTAATATCGATCAACGGTTGCTGGTGCATGTGTCGGAATTTTATTCGATATTTCTCTCGATATTGGCATTCTGTCGATTTTGATGTGAGATTCCTGCCACTGCATTAGATACATCTGATTGCAGTGGTGGTTGATTTTCGATGTTTGATGATGGCAATGCACCCAATGTTTGTTCACTTCCAATTTACTTCATATTCGAGGTTTTCAGGTTATTCGATTTCGCTTTGGAATTGATGCCGTACCCGTTAACCGACATTTTCGCCTGCATAATTTATGGAACGATCGACAAGAGAAAATGCCGATTTTCATTCACCAGAAAAAAGTGGGTGGGATACAACAAAACTCGCATTCACCATGATGAATATACGGGTTTTTCCTTGGTAAATTCAGGCCAAAGAAAATCGCTGATAATTTGCCACAATATGGTGGGAATGTAAAACCGATGTGGTTTCGGATTACAATGCACAATTTGTTGGAAAAATAAGCCAAATCGAATGACATAGATTTCTTTATGTGCTGTTGGGTTGTGCTTTTTTTAAATCGCCATCACAACTTCATTCGGTGTTTATGAGTGTGTCGGTTGAATGAAGATTTAGTGTAGAATTTGAATACAAGTTGAGATTATCCGTCGGTTTAACCCTTTGCTAGAACAATCTGTCCACAAGTTCAACACCGACATAAATCTTCAATGTCATGATAAAACAGTCTTTTTTTCCTCAGTCTCTGTCCTCCTTCTCGCTCTCGTTTCTCACCTCTCACTGTTCTCCTTGTCTGTTCTGCTCCATCTGATGGGAAACGTTCATCGATCTTAGCATAACCAATGTTGTGCCATGATTATGCGATGTTAAAGTTGAGTCTGCAACATAGAGTGTAATTGAAGCTATGAATCAAGCGTTTGCATGCGCATCAAGTAAATTGGAGATGTTATGTCACTTTGTTTTATTGCTAGTTGTGTTGGTTTAAAGTTTTAGTGCTTTGATGTGCTTTGTGCATATTAACAAGGGTATCTGTTGAAGCAAATGACGTCGATTACATCTATACACACAAATTGCATAATTTCTGAGAACTTGCAACTCAAATGAGAGTGTCACTTCACAAGATACTATCATCAGCATCATCATCATTACTACACTTTTGACAGCCGTACAAAACAAAAGCCAAAGGGAATTGCCAGCTTAAAACGCTTTCAATATTTAAGCTCATTTAAGATGTTAAATAATTTCCATTATTCAAATTAGCATATGAAAATTCGACAAAGTCAAAATGCGATTCCAACCAGCTCATTCGACACAAAGATATGATAAATAAAGTGTTGATATCAATTCGTCAAGTGATGGCTTCACTTTTTTCCTTTTTTTTCTCTCTCTCAAAATGTTGGCATTGTAATCCCTTAAATATGATCGTATAATTGCCAAGATAAAATGAGATTTACCACGAAGACTTATTTCTGATGGAAATTGGTCGGAAAATGTAAAAAGAGAATGGCATTCCATCAGTTCGGCTGCATATGGTAATATCACTTAAACTACGTATTATCCAAGCAATTTACGAGCATCTCGCTCTTTCTCTCTCCCTTTACCTCATTCGCTCGTTTTCTTTTCATTATTATTTTTCTCGTCGATTTCACTCGTCTTGTCGTTGTCTGCGGTTATATGGTTTGTGGTTTTGCTTCTACAGCTCATTTATCGCACATATTTTATCAGTTGAAGGATGTAATTTATACCACCTGATCTTCCAAGTCTTCGTCTGTCTCTTTCTATTCCTTTTTGTGTTGCATGGAAAATCTCAGTGAAACATTCTCGAAACCACTTTTTCCCGAGTCTTTTGCCCATTAATCGGATTATGCAAGAAATTGTAATTAAGGTTGCAAACTTCGTAATAACATTACCAGAGGAGAAGGAAAAAAAAAGGAGAATGCCGTTTTGCAAGTTTTTGCTGTGTGCAAAAATGAAGGAAGAAGAAATAGAGAAAGCGAGTAAAAACACTCACCACTTTAATTTGCAACATTGGCTTGGTTGTGTGTGTGTGTGTGTGCGTGTGCTTTCGATGATCGAAAGCAGAAAAGAAATTGTTTGAACGTGCGACGCCAAGTAGCAAAAATTTGCGGAAAGAAGTCGGTATAATTAAAATTAAAAGTAAATTTGTCGACTTGGGGCTGGGCATGTTTGCAAGCAGGCAAGAGGAAGAGAGGAAGAGAGAGAGTGAAAGAATGGAAGAGAGTATAGAAGACTGGGAAAAATAATATCATAACGTTGCATCGAACGGCTTTTGTTTGTAAACACAAAAAACCAATTAACTTATTATTGTTGCGGTTCCGTTGACTCTACCGCTTCGATCATTGAACTCGAAACAATGATGGAATTTCCATTGTTTCTCGCTTTCTTCTTTTATTCTCTCTCTCCCTCTCTGCCTCTCTTTTGCTTCTTCTAATCAGCATTGTTTTCGTCGATCGAACGGCAAATAATTCATTATTTGCTCGCGTCGTTGTCGTCGTCATGACAAGACATTTGTTGTAGCTTTTTTCCTTTTGTATTCGTCTACCAGCAGTAACAGCAACGTTTCACAGTGAAATATTAAGTCGATTCAATGAGCAAAAAAAGGAGCTTAACATACAATAATCCTTGATACAGAAGTACAGCGTATCGCTGTTCGTAAATTCATGCAATGAATGGAATGAACGTTGCATGAGTTTGATTAATAAATAAAAATGTCTATTTGCCGTTGCACTGCCAACGAGTACACATTGGATTCATTGCGTTAATTTATAAAACATTTGTGTTGCAATATATACACACACACAGTGTGTGTGAAGTGCAAAGAAGGGGCGGTATCAGCAACGATGGCGATGGTGTGATTCCTTTGAAAAATCGCTATTCAGTCCGATTATTTACTTCAAACGAAATGGAATGAATTGTTGATGATGATGGTGGCAAATAAACGTGAATGTCCCTGAAGAGTGGGCGACAAACAACAGCGCAAAATTAATTGGTTACACAACGCTACTTTATCCACTCTCAAGTTACTTGGTGGTTTTTTCTCTCCCCCCATTTCTACCTCTCATCTTTCTGATGAGGAAAAAAAATTCAAATGTCAACAAAGATCACATTTTCTTCTCGCTTTTTTTTTTCTTCCCTCGTTCAGCTGCTAAGACATCACCCATATTTAGTGTGTAAACGCGTCGAAAAACGAAAGAGGTGCCACTAAATTGTTATAGTGACATTTTATCCCATTGAGTTTTTACTTGTGTTTCCATTATTACACAAGAAATACGATGACTTGACATTTCGGGTGTGGCAAATAGCCACAGCCAGAGCTCAATTTACCGGGGTGAATGACAATAGCAATATCAATTGCTGACTTTCCGTCTCTCACATAGAAAAACATCTTTCTGTCCGTGCCTCCTCTCGTTCGTCTCTTGTGCATTTAGTGGCTGGTGCGGCATAAGATAATTTAGTCTCAATTCAGTGGTAATCAAATGTAGCGGAAATAATTGAACCTTTTTCATACTTGGATGAAATTGATGTGTGTGTGTGTGTGTGTGTATGCTTAGGAGTGTTTTACTTTATCTCCTCCATTGCCACCGTCGTCGTTGTCGTCTTCGTAGGCACATGTCTGCAAATGTGTTGGTCTCTGCACAAACACTTGGCACTGACTCACCTTTCGCACTTGCCTTCCTTCCGCTTTGGCTCTCTGTATATTTGCTTAAGAGGCGCAAATTTTGAACATACACATCCACACAAATGTCGACCCCCTTAAACAATGAAAGCAACAGTAAACAGCCTTGCAAATTGTGTTCTATTACGATCAATAAATGTTTTATGTGCGCAAATATTGAATGCGAAAAATGAAAATCCTTTTAAGACAATTTTCCCCTTCATCTTTGTTTGCCGCACAAACAACCGCTTACGAGAGCGGGCGACGGCTTCACTTTGAAAACATCAACAATATTTACATTTCCGTGTTTTCTATTTCAAATTCATTGGCAAAATATGAAGCGGCATATTTCTCTACCTCTCTTCATTGGCCTTATCTACCGTTCGAAGTGCATTGACCCATTGAGGTTTTACAGCCAAACACATTATGTAAAATCTCAATTTTTTTCGCTCTTTCATATTCAAAGTTTCCTAGCAAAACTGAGGGAAAACGAGATAAATTCACGAAGAACGAGATGAGATGCGTCAAGTTGCCGAGTAAATTGTCGGAAAATGGAAAATTCGTTCATACAAATCAATTCGTGTTGAAATGTGTCGAACGAAAAAGCGATAGAGAGACGTTTTGTGAATGAAAGCGAATGCCAGAGCATTTCCGATTACGAAAACAGTGACAGCAAACGGCAACGCCAACGCATCCCGGAAATAAAATGACAAGAACCAAAGGACGGGAAAAATAAAGTTTTCAAACATCTTGTTTAGTTGAGACTTTTGCGGTATGCACAGCAGATAATGTAAAAGTTTTGCTCGATAATATTTTGCTCGATTTTTTTTTCATTCGCTCTTTTCCACTCTCTCTATCTAGTTCAATCTGTGTCTCTAGCCTTTTCTTACTTTTCCATTCAGTCTCTTGCTCTCTTTTTCGGCAAATGTGTTTGTGTGTTGATGCTTTTTAGCGGAGGGATGTTTCTCAATCTATTGACTAGATCGAGAGGAGAGTATGTGAAAAAATTCTAATATATTTTGAAAGAGGAGAGTATGATTTCTGTTGATTCTATCTGCGTTAAAAGGAAGTATGTTGGCATCCCGTCTAGCCTCCGCGGTTTTTCACGGTTTCCGCGAAACTGATAAAAGATAACAACATGGTGTCTTCGGCAAAGTTGTAGTACTTGAGGTTTTCTTTAACATTGCTGAAGACATCTATCTCTTATCTCTTATCAGTTGCGCGCAAATCGCGCACATAAAAAAGCAAATTTTATATAGAACTTTTTTTTTCTTATCATTTTTCGCGCTTTTCGCGGAACTGATAAGAGATAAGAGATAACTGTCTTCAGCAATGTTATAGAAGACCTCGAGTGCTACAACTTTGCCGAAAATACAATACTTTGCCGAAGTTGTTATCTCTTATCAGTTCCGCGGAAACCGTGGAAAACCGCGAGGACCCGCCAAAAATGAACATACTCGCCTTTAACCATTTTTGAGTCGAAAGAAACTTACTCTTCTCTTTCACAACAAAGTCAGATGAACTTACTCTCCTCTCGATCTAGTCAATAGCAATGTGGTAAGCAAAATTTTGACGGATGAAACTAAAACAAACAAATGTACCGCATAAACTTTTCCGCTAGACAACCGATTTCTTTCTCTCTCTCTCTCTGTTTTTTCCATTCGTTTGGAGGTCTTCTTTTATGGAAGTTGCCATCAAGAACACGCCTTAATGTTCATCGCAAACTACTCCGTAACTTTTATTCCAATTCCTTGCTCGTTGCAGCAAAGCATGCCGAACTCGAAAAACAGAGTAACGCCGCCTATACCGTACAACAGCAATAAATGCATTGCCAAAGTTTACCCATGCAAACAGACCGAACCACCAGGAAAAAAGGACACGATTGAGCGAGAGAAAAAAAAGCGGCGGAGACGAATACAGGAAATTTAATATAATTTCATCAAAAATGAACGAAATGTAAACGGAATGGAAAAGCGGCCGCGTGCGCACATACGTTCGGGGCCGTTTGTGAAATTAGTATTTACTAACGTGTTCGTTTTTTTTCCTGCTTCAATTTATATTATGATATTTTATTTGGCTTTTTATTATTGGTGCGAGAGGAAAGGAAAAAAAATTATGTCAACACACACAGAGAGAAGGAGAGAGAGTGGAAGAGAGATGAAGAAGAAAAAAAGTGGTTTTCTCTCTTCTCTTGATCGAGCTTATGCGCTATTGTGTGCTCGCTAATGTCGTTGTGTTCATTCACAAAACTCGCATAAAAAGTAAATGTTATCGCTTTGTGACTTCTTTTTGCATTGTGCTGTGCTGTGCTTGGTGTCGTTGATTTTTCCCATTTGATTTCATCCCACCTTTATTCTATTGCGCCCATTCTTAAGTACCAAACAAACAAATAAACAACAACAACGGCAGCGGCAGCAGCCCAAAAAGAGAGAAAGTATCAACATTGCTTTTGTCGTGCGCACGACAGGACAAAAAACCATTTCTGTTTATCTTGAAAGTCTTTCTCTCATTCTACCTCGGAGCGACTGCCTGCAAATCCTAGAAAAATAGTGCACACAACTTCTTCTTTGATGCCGTATTCTTTCTCTCTTCTTCTTCTTCTTCTTCTTCTTCAATGTATTTTTTTGTTTCGGTTAAAACGCCTCGACGATGACGATAGGAACGCGCGCTTCGACTTAAGTAAATATGTTTGTAACATTTCAAACAGCCGCAAGTAGTTTTTCCTCACTCGCACAGTGTGTGTGTGTGTGTGTGTGTTCTTTTCGAGTGGGTTACAGTGTCTAAGATCGGTGCAAGAGTTTGAATCCTTTTCTGAAAATACGATTTATTCCAATGGGGATTCAAAACAGTTTCCACTCGGACCTCTTCATAAAACTTAAACGAAATGTCCGAAACTATTTTTTGTTTTCACTATTTTTGCTATTCTTATTCAAATATGGCAAAGTAGTGTTGAATAGCCAAGAGCTTGTTATTTTAGCCACTGGCACCGGCTTATGTCATTGTATTTGAACAACTCGTTTATTGTATGGCAAACAGGTTCTCAAAGTCGTTGCATTGTTTCCTTTTTTTCTTCTCTGTTGCGTCCTTCGTTTTCACAAAGTAGAACCAGAAGCAGATAGAGCAACATTTAAACATTTATGTGTGTGTGTTTTTTTTGTATGTACAAACACCAGTTTCAAAACCACTTCATTTCGATTTGATACTATTCGGTACAAAATGTTGAATTAAAAATGTAGAGAAAAATAAAATGGATCGAAAAACATGCTATTTTCATTTGAGTCGAATGAACCTACTTTTTAAAACTTTATTCTTCATGGATTTCCATTAGATTGCCCTTTATTTGGCGTTGATAGACAACGGTTTGGATGACAGAGTGTTTACTTAATCATTGCTCCATTTGCAGTCATTTCGTATGATACGATCTCATGGCTTCGATATCGATTTCATACCACACTTACTCGCACAACATTTTTCACGTAATCAAGCACATTTTATCGAAAGAGAGAGAGAGAGAATGTGAAAAACACGCAAAGAATATAATGCAGTAGAATGAGGTTACCACAAATTCAAAACCCCCACTCTCAATCAACGAACCAACGAAAGCCATTTGATAATCGCTGACGTAAGTAAAAGTCAATCATAAAATCTAAGTGTCTGAAGTAAATGCCAAACATGCCATATTACGTCTTCATCATTGATGATAATCGTTTTTGTAACCAGTGAATTTTTTTTCCACTCGGTCTCATGTTCATTCACATAACCCACGATGGTTGTGTGTGTGAGCATACAATTTTCAGTGCAAATAAAATCGAGGTAAATTTACATGTCATTGGGAAACAAGTGAGAGAGAAGACTGACTGAATCAATGACGATAACTGTTTTACTGTTTCGCTTCGATTGAGATAAATTTTTATGCGCTGGCTATGTGTGCAAAAGCGACTAATACCAAACGTTTGTTACAGCAGCGCGCTACAGCTGCCGAGAGCATTGAATGTTCGATGGAAATGAACTCATCCCCGCCGCACGTGGTGAGCACATGAGCTTGGTATAGTTGTTGCTACCTAACATCAAGTGGCAGTGCAGTGGAATGAAAGAAATGATGAAGATAACCGTTTAAATTAGAGTTGGTAGTAGCAAGAATCGCTGTGTGAATTGGTGCAAGCCAAAAACGAAAATGAATCACGATTATCGATTTGACGACTCAATGTTTGCATGCTGATTTTTTCCCCTTACATCAAGCAGCCACATCAGCATGATACCCTTTAATGCCATTGCTCTCTCTATCGTTTTTCTTTCAACTTTCAAAACGCGCGCGCGAAAATCCAAGAAAAAGAAAACATCGAACCAAACAAACCTTTCTACTTATATCGATTGGTTAAAGTGTTACTATTTGTGTTTATTGGCCGCTTTTTGGTGATGTAAAAAGGAGTCGGGGCGATGTGCGTCGTTTAATCGGAACGTAAAGCAATCGAAAGATGGTATCTTTAACATTTTTTTTTATTGAGAAATCACGAAGACATTCCTGTTTTTTCACTCGCATTCAATGCGATGCCAAATGCTGATGTGTTAACACATTCCCAAATTCCATTCGGAATCGTCTCGATACAGCTCAAAAACCGCCTTTGTTGCTCACTACATTCAATGCAAGCATAAAATTTTATTCATTCCGAATATCCATAGTGTCGGACGGCGAGCTATAGAAGGAGCCAAATGTATTTCCTGCTCTCAAAGGAGAAGAAAAATTCGTCTAATCCTCACGAAACCTTCGTTACGTCTTTCTTTTTTTGTGTGTCATTTTACGTAAATCATGTATTTGTATTGTATGATTTCATTGGGTATATGTTCTCTCTTCGATACGATTCATCGGTTTCCATCCATATGATCTGTAACTAATGGGCTCAAAATCGAACCAAATATACCTATTAACGTCTTTCCAACATCTTCTTAAAAGAGTCATCGCACTAACCAAAGCCGGAAAACCGGAAGCAGCATTCGACATTCAAATTTGACCATCTTCAATGGGAGAAAATATTTTTTTTCCTTTTGTATCGAAACAACAACATACATTTTTGCGTCACATTTTTACTTTGCAGACCAATCAGCACGTGTGAGTGTGTGTCTCGTTTCATTTTTTCCTTCCTTTCTTTCACACGTTGTTGCTCCTAAGGCCTAAATTCAGGATTTGCGCCAACGACTTTTTGATAATGCAATAAAAATATTATGATGAAAATGGCCCGAGATCCAAATCGATTTCGTTTTTTTTTTCTCTCGTACGTATTGCTTCAGCAAAATCATTCTCTTCAAGAGTATATTTCGAATAAATTCGGAGAAATATTTTGAACACTTGCGATGGTTCCCATTCGAAGGAACCGTCCTAAATATAAATACATTGCATACTTGATTGTGATTTGGTTGAATGCGACGAGAAGAAAGAACGACCAACATAAAATGTACAAATCGAACCGAAAATCGTGCCAAAGTGCCGACAACAACAATAATTGAAACTGATAAATAATTGGATTTTTTATTCATGGCTGCATTCCAATTGTGCCGATTTGGCTCGACAGAAAATTATTCCGAGTCACGGACTTTCTATTTACAACACCATAAATGCTGGTTCGAATTTCGTCAGTCGCTCGCATGCATACATGCATCAGTCGTCAATTAAATTTATAAATGCCTTCAGTCAACCATTTTCTAAATCTTGATATCATTGTTCTGCACACATTCTACACTCACTCTCACACTCTCACACAAGAATACCAACTCGAATGTACGACTTCGAATCACTCTCTCTTCCTCCCAATTTCCCCATTTCACTCTGTTTCCGTCTCTCCCCTTCCCTCTCGAACATGTTGCTGCAAAATGTGGGTAATTTTCGCCGAAAACGCGCGCAATCAAAGTAAATAAAAAATAATTTGAGATCGAAACATTACAAAAATAAACAGCGAATAAATCAGTCGAATAACAACAAAATTGGCACAAGCATGTTGCAAATTGAATTGGAAAGCCGATATTGAGCTCATCAGTTTTCGGATGACAAAGAACAAGGAAATAAATTTCGCGCTCTCCCTCTCTTTCTCACACTCGTCACAAAGTGTTCTAAACGCTTACAAATCGATAAAATGTTGTTGTTTTTTTTCGGTCTCACCATTTTTTAAACGAAGGGGAAAAAATGCACGACAACGAAAATCATTTAGAGAAAAAAAAACAGTCCCCTTTCCAACTACTAATGCGAAGGCGAAATACCGTCAGAAATTGATATAGCGATTTTGTGTTGGTTGTCACTCAAATTCCGTACATGCATTGTAGGCAAACGGTATTTTCTTCACATAGTCAACATAAGTTTTGTTTCAATTTTCAATTTTCTTTGCATTCTTGGTGATTTTCACAATTTTTTTTTTCTCTTTTCTTCATTCTTTCCACTCGTTAGATATTTTCATTTTCCGTTTTATTTGACACACAGACACAGATTTTACACGTAGTCTATAAATGTATAATCTACTGATGTTCTGTGATAGGAAAAGCGAAAGCGCGGCGCTAAAAAGAAAAATAACAAGAACGCCAAAAATCCAAATCCGATGAGACATTTACCAAGCCATTTCTCACACACACACACACGCAGGATGTAATGATAGACAAAATCTGTTTTCACCGTTTTTTCGGGGTGTGCACACACGCGAAAGAAGGAAAAAATGTACAGCCCGCTTGAAAATGGGAAATATATACGAGAAATGTCGCAAAGTAACATAAATTACATTGTGACGCGCGAACGTTATATTAGCGTTGACGTTCATTCACATTCGCTAGGATATTTGGTTCGTGAAGACGACGATGGAACAAGAAAGAAAAAAAAACACAACCAGATTCTCAAGAAAGAAAAATGTATCGCTTTCCAACATTGATTTTGTATTTGCTGTTTAGATTTATTTTCGCATTTTTCTTCACACCATCATCCAATCACACACTCACAGTTCCATCGTCGTTTGCAATTCCGAAAAATACAAATATATGGCTACGAGACGCCACAACGGGAGTTGCATACGAAAACTCATCAGCAGTTAAACAGCGACAAGAAAAAATCACATAAACAAACTAACGAAGACGAGGTGAGGTGAGGTGGTGTGGTATGATGGAGTGGTAGACAAAACCAACATCATTTTTTTCCTTTTCGCCAGACCAAACACACGCTAGACTCTCACTTAAAGCCACCGCAAACACGAGAGCAATTTTTTTCGTTCTTGGTCTCTCTCTCTCTCTCTCTCTCTCTCTCTCCCTCGTCAAGGACAACGGCACTTCGCCGTAAAACACCGAAACAAAGTGGCGATAATATGCATAACTATGTGCTATGGAACGTGAGATCAGACGAAACGAGCAAATTAGTTTCAATTTCACAGTAATTTTTCATTGTGCGTGGCACAAATGGATACTTTCAAAGGTTGCCCTGCTAGCTCTGTAAGTTTGCGACGAGAGAAAACTTTAAAACCAATTTAAATACTCCATAAAATGCGGGCACCAGCACACCAGCAAAAAAGGAGTTACAAGAATAAAAATCTCATTTCACGTGGCTTGTTGCATTACAAAAAACAAAGAGTAAAAAAACTATGAATGGAATTAGGGGGAACGAACGATGGTTACTAAGAAAGAAAGAAAAAGAGTGTCGTTGTTCTCATCTCATTTGCACGTGAACGCTTGGCACTTCTTATGTCACCATTTATTATTATTTTCAACAATGGGCTCTCACCTCGATCACTAAAAATGGAAATTTAACGAAGGCACACGGCTTATCACTTTCCCTTTACCAAAGGCCCATTAATCAACGATTAACTGGGCTTTTCATTATAAGAACTCTGTGCTGGCAAACAAAAGTTTTGTCACAAAATCACAGTACCGCCAGCTTCCGTTGTTTTCACTGGCAGTGTTTTCTTTTTTCATCTCACCCACTCTCTTGGGCGAGTGTGTGAGGTATTTGTGCTGAAGTAAGTTTTGACTGCAAGTCATTTGAATAGCATAAGTAAGCAAATGAAGTATTCGGGGTGATTTACAGCCGCCGTGTCGTTGGGTATAATAAAAAAAGGTGCGATTTATTTCATTGGTTGAGGTAATATTCAGCGAATTTGATGCTAATTGCATGCAAAACAACCGGAGAACCTTTTTGCGTGGTTGAACGTATGTGAGCGGTTGATATGAAAATTATGCAAATTCACTGATAGAAATCCACTCGCATCACCATGATAATGAGCACATTGTCACCAGAATCGAATTTGTACACACTTCTCTATGCCATACATAGTTCTTCCTTCGTTCCGTCTTGTGAGGAGTGTGAGTTTTATGATTGGCCTTTGTGCTCCTTTATGATTATTAGCCCGGGAAAATGAAATGGCTAAGGAGCAATGAAAATAACAATAGCACACGATAACAAGATTCAAATAAAATTCAAATGGTTGCGAGGCAGAATCTCCATCACCCTTCTTTTCCCACATACGTGGTGTGAACTGAAATGCTCTAAATAAAGACGGTCGTTCGCGTTCAGGCGTCGCACATATTTGACTCCAATTTCACTTGTAGTGATATCAACAAACTCGTTCCGCATTCAATGCATTATCCATTTCCAATGATCATTATTGTTGTGCGTCAACTCAATTTCCATTTACACGGATCGTGTTGCGCCAATTTTTCAAAAAGAAAACTTTAATTGGCTATAACACACTCGTTGGTATGTACTCACGGAACACACATACACTAACACACAGCCTCCGCACATATTTTCCTCCGTTGCGTTCACAAAATGCTAGAGAATGCTGTACCCATTTTCGATTCAAAGGCATCTCGGTATTCGCGTTGCTAATTTTATGTTGCTTTTACCACTCTTCACGTCTCTATTTGCACGAAGCAAACGCTTGTCGTCCTTTTTTTCGTTTCCTTCTTCATTTTTTTTCATCTGCACACAGCACACATTCGCTCGTTTGTTTCGCATTTTTCTCGTTCATTTCATGCCATTTCACTTGCCATAAAATGGTTTCTTTTGCCATTGTACTTCATTGTTGTTGCTTCATGTAATGCTTCGTGTAACGCTTTTGTCATTTCCATTTTTATTTCGTTTCGAATTTCATGAGCGTATCCGTTCTCACTCCCGGTATCAAGGTAGTGCGCGCAATGTATGCAATATCGTACGAGTTATGAAGCCATTCCCATCGCATATTACTTGATACAATGTCTATGAAAATAACGTGCACGGAAACAAATGTCGTGGACAACTTGGTGTGAGTGTGTCAAGCGCTGTTTCATTAAAAATAAATGCACTCGCTTTCGATTACCAGACCTGAAAATGTGAAAATTGACTCATTTCTGGCACACAAGTTTATTGGGCACACGATTGAAAGAAGAATAGTAATTATCGAATCATACATAAATGATGACATGAACTCAATGAAGGAAATTGCAATGGGAGAAGAATCGTTCTCCAACCATTCTCCAATTTCGTCCATCCATTTCTATCGATTAGCAATTTCGGTGTAACAAACGATAAAATACTAAATCTAAAAATTTCATTGGTTAAATGGACACAGCGACTCGATTCGAAATGAAATCCCAAACAATGTGGAAAAACCATCGAATCGAAAATTCTAACGGAAAACCGAAAAATTGATTCGCTATCATTTCAAAATTCTAATTGATGTTTTTCCACCATTTGATTTTGATATGAATATAATTTTTCGTTGTCATCATCATTTACTGTCGATGGCAGAAACCAATATTCCGGCTGCGCCAGATCAAATAAATTATTTGGTTTGTGGCGAAAATAGTTTAGTGGTTGGCAAAATTCAATTCGTACATTTTTCGAGCAAATATTCAATTGATAATAACTGAGTGGTTCGGAGTCGGGAATGCAGCGCATGTATGCGCATGCATAATCAATGTGGCATTGCATAATAGTTTGCATTTTAATTTAATTTCACGTACATTCAATGTACACTGTGTTAAATATTAGATCACAGTGTGTAAATAATTTCTGCGGTGAATTTCTGTTCGAATAAATTTTCTTTTGTTTGACAAAATTTGATTTTAATCCGAACTGTTCACATTTGCCGATTGGTCAAAATGAACCGAATAATTTGGACACATCGCCAATTAAAAATGAAATAGTATTTCATTGAAATACTGAATCAAACACCGCAAAACTGGTTAATTTAAATTGAATTTTTTTTCTATTTGGGAAATCAATCAAAGTCAGAAAATAAACCATAATAAAGCCTAACGGTTTTTTTTCATGCGAACTTTAACAAGTTGCATTTTCGACGGTAAATGGATGGGCAGGCGGAAAAACTCAATGCTACCATCATTATTACCAAGGACACTTCACTTCGAATCATCAGAAAAATGAAGGAAAACGACCAACAATCCATATTCTGATTCGGATAATTTCCTGCTGATGCAGCGACTAAAATAAGAGCATTAACTGCACAATCCCAATGAACGTAACGCCAAGAGCGCCATGCCAATGATCAGACTCACATTAATTCATTCACTTCCTGAATAATGAACAGAACATTAAATATTTACAAAACAAAGTCCATCGCAAATGCAATACACGCACGAGCTTCACCTATTTGAAATTCATTTACAATATGCAGACGGATGATGTCGTTGTTGTTTCTGTTGGCCTCGTCAAAACAACGAATCATTCACCAGCAATAAATTCGACGAAGTGGTGTGGCCAAAGCAGCAGTGGCATCAGCAACGGCCAATTGAAATCGATACTGTCGGTAGCCGCACAGCGGAAAACATCGGAATCAATGTTGCTACTTATTATCATTATCAATAAATAAATCACTGATTTATTTTTCATGAAGATAATGAGAGAAACAGCGTTGCCATACAAAATAAAATAACAAATAATATCATTGGTTCTCATTAAAATGTGATTGTTTTCCTCATTGAAATTGCACTCGCTGGGAGAAACTCACTGCAAACTTCAAAAGCCACGCGGTCGTTATGCCTTTTTGATCGTTTATTAATTATGAATATGCAAAATTTGGTCACATGCAGAGAAACAAAAAACACCAACCGTATTCTGTTTGAATTTGTCGGATAGTTAATTAACCATTTTTGTTGTCCACATACACTTTTTTCGGTAGCATTGTGGCAACGCATCACTTTGTATTTCGCGAATACATTATTCAGATTAACCACATTTCGATCCAGAGAGAAAGAGATGGAGATAATGCTGTGATTGTTTGCTTGGTCGCATTCGCTATATATGTACTCGATAAATTGTGTCGCATTTCAATGGTGGGGATGAACTTTTTGCCAATGTCGCATGATAAATACACCGTATTTTTCATTAACATTAATATAAACAACACCGATCGGCTATTCAATATTTGTATTATGCCATTGATAATTTTTTAATGAAATTAAACACAATACAATGCGCAGCATTTTTTCCATGTCCGCTCGCTTCGACGATGACTGAACAAAAAAATGTTTACCCTTCCCTTCCTTCATCCAAAATGGAGCCTTCCATTGAAATTATTTGGTAGAAGAAAAAAAATAGAAAATGGATTGCTGTGCATTAGATTGATGTGGCTTAAGTGAACAACATTTCATAATTAATCATCGATTGCATGGAGGCTAGTGTATGGCGCGTTCGCGCGTGCCATCAATCACCTGATGAAAAGCATGGAAAATGCCAAAGTCTATACAAAACACTCTTGATATGCAATTGAGCTTCGGAGCTTATGAAACAGTCGAATTTTTGTTGGAGTTTTTTTTTACCCAATTTTATGGATTAAGGGTTATATTCAGCATTTTTTTTTTCAGTATCAACAATTATTTCGAATTGATAATCGACAAAACCAAAAGTCGCCTGTGTGTAACAAGAGTCGCTCTGACAACAAACGAATCAATGGAAACACGGAAGCGTTTGTGCGGCTCAAGGTGCGCACTAGACAGGAAAGAACACAATCAATTCACCAAATTACAATGAATGTCAAATGGTCGGTGTATGGAACGTGTTATCAGAGTTTAACATATTTATTTACTTGGGTAATTGATAAAACAGTCATTCGCCGATGATTTGTTTGGGAATTTGATGTGTCGTCCATTCTCTCTCCCTCGCTCACTCGGTTAAAAATCAATATTCCGTATACTCTATTCAGTATTATAACAAATCACATTTTCCCGTCTAAATGCCATACGATTAATTGATTCAGTAGAGGTAATGAAGGTGTGTTAGTATGATAGGGATAGACAGAGAGATGGTGGGTGAATGGGAGAGGTGATTTGCTTTCAGTTTGGACGGGCCAGAGAATGTGTCTGGTCTGAAATGACATATTGAGCATTTATCAGCATAGCCGTGTCAGCTTAATCGGAAATTCATTTAAAGTGAATATGTAATTGTTTGGTTATGGCTCTCGCTTTAATTTAAATGCATTTGAATGCAAACTGTCATGCGAGTTTGAAATCGATAATTTTAAAATTCCGACCGCAAATATTTTGAATTTCAAATCAATCATGGAGTCCATTTATTGGCCAAATAAAGAGCAATAGCTAATGTTATTTTATTATTAGATCCGTTTGAATTGACATGTATTGATTCGAATGCCGAATGCCAATGGTATTCAACTGAAAATTGAACGGCATTTCGATCTGAAGATTTGGTTTTCATTTGAAAGCTTACAAACCCAAAATCTTCTTATTGCAACATCAACTATGCGGTTTTCAATCTTCAGTGCCAACACATCAAATATGTGATATTAATGATTGAAGTTTCCGACAAGATAACAAAGTTCTCAGTCGCTTCGATAGTACATCAAATATTTCCTCAAGCAAACCTTCAATACATTAAACATCTGAATTGTGGATTTCCTTTTCGGTTGAGGCTTCCAATTCGAGGCTTACATTTATTAAAATGAATCGTAAGCCCCCCCAAATGATTCAAAGTTGGAAATTTAAACAGCAACATTACGATATAAATCGCTGCTAACAGCGGGCATGATGTTTCTCTGGATCTGGAACCGAGAGAGCAACACAGAGCGTGGATGCATGGCACACGCAAGTAGTTTTTTTGCGCCCGTAAAATACAAATGTCGCTCATAAACTATTAACTTCAGCAAGCACTAAAATCCATTAGGAAACATCAACGAGGAAGTGGCGCGAGGATGGCATTTGTCTTGTTTTTCATAAGGGCGAACACACAAATTATTAACAGTTGGAAAGTTGGTCATGATTAAGTGCGTCGAAAATCGAGCGAGCGAGTGAACTAGTTCCCGGGTAAGCAAGTGAGCGAACATTTGCAACCATTTGCAAGCGCATTTAGCTGAATCTGGTGGATGAACACTGAACAGTGTATACACAGCATACAGCACACACATTTGAAATGGCGTCGCAATGCATGCGATCATGTAAAATTTATTGAAAACATTTAGTACGCATATAATTTCTAGCAATACTTTAAGTAATTTGTTGTAACATTTGTTTGAAAACATCGTAACATCGATATGCTGTTATCTTTGCTGTTGGCGCTTGTCTCGCTCACTCCGGCTGTACATATATGTGTCACATTTGCTGCGACGTGGCCAAACAACATGTTTTTCCACTTATGACATATCACAAATGAACAGACGCATGCAATTCACGATTCACACGACACATGATTACATTACTAACTCAATGTTCGCGTGCTTGTTTCCCAACATTGTACACAATTATAAACCGACCCGAGTCTCACATAATATGCGTTTGTGTTGTACATATATGCTTTTGCTGCCACCACCACCACCGCCACTATCATCCTTCATCCTCTTTCTCTGCCAAAGCCCCACAACAACATTCAACAAAACTTTCCGTTGCCGATTCAGAAAACTTTTTAATGTGATACAAATTATGACGCTAATATTGTACGCTGAAGTTATGAAAATTTTGTTGCCGACTTTCCATATGTAATAACAATCATAGTCTGACGCGTACGGTGATAAAACAGAAAATTGGACGATGTACGATGTCAAAATCGCAATTGTCCGGCCGAAACTCAGGCCCGGGAATCAAGCCAAAACAACTCAAGTCAAACTGTTTCACTTTATCGAGACAACAATAGAACAAATCGGATGAAGAGCTGCGATTTTATGCGTTTGTCAGACAATGCCAAAATAAAAACACATCCGTATCCCGGATGCAATGGGGAAGCAATAAAACTTAGAGGATGGAGTGTGAGCGAAAGAGTGAGAATTTCACATCGTATTGAGTGACATGCGGAACAAATGCTTAAACTCACACAGCGTAGGAAGTAATTCCGATGTTTTCATAATTAATAAGGGAAACAGCAGAAAAAATCCTGCGGACAACGCGGAAAATAAAAATAAAAACATTTGATGCGGATTTGTTACAAAAGCTACAGAACAAACTTTTTTTTGATTACATTTACCAACTAGCATTTTGTTCCCACTTTTGCATTAAGAGTATTTAATTAATATTTACTGCGACCATATGCGAGCTTTCTTTTTCATATGAGATTTTATGTGTGGTGGCTGGTGGTGGTTGTTGTTGGATTTGCATTCACTCGACATTTCATTTCTGTCGCAGTATTTGCTGGGCGTTAATGCTTTAATTATACGAGTTTCTCTTTCACCGTAATCCAATCCTTTGTGTTTGCGGGATAAATCTGTAGCGGGGAGCGAGAGAGAGAGAGAGAGAGAGAGAGAGAGAAAGAGCTAAAAAAAATATATGAAATTGGCACTTATGCAAAGTCGCTTGGATTTTTTTCTACTTCTCTCATCCAGCTGCGATAATTAATGTTTTATCGCGCCCGTGTTGCAGCGTGGGATTAATGATTCATTTGTGCCAGGTAAAAGTCAATTTAAAAAGTTCACAAATTGAAATGTTCGAAAGTTGAGAAGTTGCGAGAGAGAGAGAGAAAAATTCCAATTTGGTTGGTGGATATTTTTTGAGAGAAAAAAAGGGAGACTCAACCACATTCGGTTGCGATGACAAACTATATGGTGTGAATTCGGTTCGCATGACTACCTCTGACTGCGAGACTCATCTCATGTTTCAATATATAAGAGTTTTTTTTCGAATTCTGCTACGAAAAAACGGGGTTTTCCAGAAAGTTTTTCAATTAGTACCTGCAAGACAATCTCTCACTTCACGCACACAAACGCTGAGTCTTACCTAAAAAAACGAAGAAGTTTTCATTGTGCATGAAAAAAAAAAATGTCTGACGGTTTTAAATTTACTCCAATTCTCTGCATCGATGGACCGAATTATTTGATTCAAATCAAAATTCAAATAGAATGTTACAGCGGAGTGTGGATAAAAATCGCGCGAATGCATCTAAAATCAATTAGTTTTTCGGCGAAATGGGTAAAAATAAATGTAGCAAACAAATATGTTAAACTAAATTCCGACAGTGATTTTCGGAATTAAATCCAAACCGTGCCATAAACATTGAAATGTTCTATTTATACATATGTTACCATTTTCATTCGGTGGAATGGTGGGAAAAATGTAGGCCAAAATCACGATCAGTCCATGTGACTGAACAATTAAAATGTTGATGTTGAAGCGGAAAAAATGGGGCTTCATTAAAATAAGGTGGTTTTTCGGGTTTCGTGGATGTTTGCGGTGATGTGGTCGCCGCAACCTTTTTTTCAGCTTAGGTCAACTCACAACACCGAGCTAAACATTAACATCAAAGCTAAAGAGAGAGAGAGAGAGAGAGAGCGAGAGAGCGTCAGCGGAAATGATTTAATTGAACATAAAACATATGCATTCGAAATGAATGAGCAAACGAACGTATGAAAATGCGATCCGCCACCGATGGACGTCAGTAAATTTATGGTTGTTTCAATTTGTGCATATTTGCCGAGCCAACCGTCGATTTGACCTCTGCACGATACTGATAAAACGCTGTATGTACAGCCACACATACTGCAGTATGTGGTTAATGGTCTTCGGGCTATACTTCCAAATGACTAACTAAGCGCGCTCACGCGCTTCAAGCAAATGGCAAAAACAGCTGCCCACCATCATAATGGAAGAAAACTGACATTTTATTGTCAATGTGCGTGCTAGAGATTTCAATTTCAATTAAAAATGCACACCAATGGAAAAATAAATATGCAAAATGATGTTGACGCATTGATATGAGCCCAGAGAAAAGGCATGCAACGAAATGGGGACACGAATTGCACGTTGTTGCAACCGAAGGAATAACAGTCCATTTGAATTTAATTGCACTTTATGTGCAATGTGACTCATTAAATCACTTGATATGGCCAGCGAATCAAGTGATTGACATATGCGACCGACCGGAATGAACGATTTGAATAGATTTGACGATCATAAATAAGTAATTGGCGCGAGTGCGAATGGGCAGCGAGAGCACGAAATAAGTGGGGTTAGCAGAAACTATGTGGCCCAAAATCAGTGGTTGCCAATTATTCATGAATATCGCCTCGGCACCAGAGAGTTTTGTGTGTGCGCGACGGTGTATTTGACAATTCACCGTTTTGCCATTGCAATATTGCAATGCATCGAGGGAATAATGATAAAATATGCAGTTATCGCTTTTTATTACTATCTCTGTCTGTCTGTCGGGCGGTCGGTTTCTCTCGCTCTCGTTTGCATGCCATTTTTGTGAAAACGGAATGCTCTTGTTCAATTTAATCATAATACAAAATTGGAGTTTTTCATTAAAATGTTTCAATTTGTGTTTTTTTTTTCATTTCAGCAGCAACAAAACAACCCAGTTCTTGTGTGTCTGTTGGTGAAAGATTGGATTTTGATGAGGTTCCATGCACTTGCAGGTATAACGTCTGTAGACAGAAATTTGCATTTTATTCTCTATGCGGTTTAGCTCTCACTCTTCATTCTAATTGTTTTCATCGTTTTATTTTATTATGTTCATTTGTTTCGAGCGCGAAGGGCCGATGGCACGAAAATGCAATGGCACACTACGAACGTGCATTGGCTTGAATGTTTTGATAGAAATATACTTTTCGAAACAATTGAAATTGAAATGCGGTTACGAGTTCTATTCAAACCACGAATCAACGCCCTGAGCTCCACTCACACACACACACACTCTCTCTCTCTCTCTGTAGCTGGCACTTCAGTTCCAATTTCGGAAATTCCGATGAAATTAAACAAAAGCCGTCTGATTTGTGTGGTATCGAGTCAACAACTCAACTTGAGTAAACAAATCAATAGCAGAAGTAATATTGAGCCACTGGATCCACATGCACCCGATGAATTGTCAAAAAGTTGTTCATGTTTTCATATCGCAAACGAGAAATCTTTAGCCAACAAAGCTCGGCAAAAATATATGCATTGGGAGAATGGAAATGGGAAAAACGTTTTGAACTGTATTTTGCCGCTGGCCATCATATTCCAAATACATTTGATTTAACTACACAGAAAACTAATGAAAACCTCACGTGGTAAGCGATAGCTACTGTTCAGATTTTCTATTGAAAACACTCACCTTTTGATAAACATATCGATTTGGATGTATCAAAGTCTTTCAATTCCATTCCAAATGTGAAGTAAACCAGCATACAGACATACATTGCATTTCAGCACATGTTCCAACCAAATTAAAAATCACATTTTCAAAATGGCATCGATAATGGCACTTATTTTAAACTAAAAGCTGTCAAAATGTCACCCGGAAACGCATTTCCGTGTATGGCTTTTTGTTTGGAAGAATTGGCAAAATGGGTGGCATTTGAATAGTGTTTGTGTCATTGCATTGCATTGCATGGGATACAAGAGAACAAGCATTTTCCAGTTGCAATTGAATCGAATCGTTTGTCAATGCACATGACGCCTCACGAACAGACTGTGCCACACTATGCAGAAGGCAAAAAACGCGATAGAATGTAAATTAAAAGCCATAAATATTAGACTAATATTTCAATGGGAGTTCGTGTCTGATTTTTTTTCTCTGTTCTTTCTATTGTAAAGTTCATCCAACAGTAGTTATGATGCATATTTGAACTGCATCTTCTTGCAGTACGATTCTCTTTTTTTGTGCTATGTGTTCAATGGCTTTGATAGAGAGAGATAGAGAGAGAAAGTGAGTCAAAGCAATTTCCAACGAACAAAATATACATATATCTTCATGTGCTGTACATATATCGGGTAGTGACTGTCACATAAATTTATTGACATGTACAACCATAAATGTACACGTCGTCATGTAGACGGGTGGAGGGAGAGAGGGAGAGAGGGTTGCTGTTTTTTTAATAGTGTGTATCGCATTCGAATTGCGAAGCATATTTTAATGGTTTCGGGTCTTAAAGGGTATAGATATTTGGGTGAGTAAAATGGCACGTAAACCAAAAGCGGAAAAAGGTGGAGTTTCATGGGAAAAGTCTTGTGTGTGTGTGTATGTCATGCTATAATGCAAATGGAAAATCCATTTCATATTAAAGGTTCTTGTTTATTTTGCATTTGGAATTGTGTTTTCCAAACAACAACGACGACGACGACTGCGAATGAAAATAAAAATAAAACCATGAAAAATATGAAAAAAACAGCTTATAACGTCGAAACTTTGGTGTGGCGTGTCTTTGGCTTGTATTTGCTGACCTATATATAAAATTTCTTCCACGGTAATTCACATGGTTGGTTTTTTTTCTTCACATTTTGCTTCTGTTGCCATCGCCATCGCCATCGTCGTTCGAAAGCCATCCATCTCACGAGCCATGCCAATAAAACACATTTTTACCGATTTATTTCACTTTGTTTTTTTCTTCGTCTTCCACGCTGATGTTGAGTTATATTTATCAACAACATTCTATCAACCGACACACCGGCTTCCGTCGAACACACATACACGGTTCGAGAATGGATTGGGTGACAAGTGCTCACGTTCACGCTCTGCTCACTGTTCAGCTCGCAACATTCTTCATCGGCTTTAGACTCTGCATTTCATTTCAATAAAATAATCTATTTCGCGTGTGCGACGAGGGCTTTTGCCACCACCAGCACCATGTTGTCACGGTAGCTTCGGGTGGAAATTTATTTGATTGGAATGGAGTGGCAGTGCCATCGTCATTCTGGCATTGATATATTGCGATTTATATATATGCATTTTGCGACACATTACACACATACACCTATACACCCCATCTCGTCCAACTTTCAAAGTAGCACATCGAACGATTACAACGTGACTATTTTACGAGACAACTGTAGCACATCGCGGTGACACAAAACCAATCCACAAATTGAATGCAAATCCAAAAACAGCAAGCGGACGAAACAGACGAAGAAGAAAAAACACACATAAACTGACATGAATAGCATTACATCGGTTTTAAGTTTGATTGTAAAGGAATATTGCACACCGAAAATTCCTTTACCTCATCAGATTAACACACATTATCCAACTGATTTCGGCGAATAAACGAATTTAATTCATTTGAAAAGTGCAAATCTATTATTTATTTGCAAATATTCGCCCAAACCGATTCTGGGAAAATGGAATTCACTGTGATTGAATTCGTTTGAGTTGAATAATGGAGGTAGTTTGAATTACTACTGCATTTTTGTTTGTTACGACGGAATTTTTGGGATTAAGCTCTTTCTTTTACATTTCAGAAGCATTTGTCAAAAGTGAATGCAAATTACGAAATACCTCACAAAGCACAGAACGTTTCATACATCCCTTGAATCGTTTCAATTTCCGTTGAAATCTGCACGACTTAATTTCGAACCCAAAATGAGTGTATCATGTTTAGCTCTTAAGTCCTTCAACATGAATTGGCAAAACTTATTCATATGTGTGTGCCATTTTACATTTTCTGTATCGCCTTTTTTATTTGCTCTACTGGTTGTCGCTGTGCATTTTCTCAGAATTGACTTATGCCAATAAAGCAAAATGCCCACACACTGGCGTTTTCATTCCAAAATTCAGCATTGTGGAGATTTTCATTCTCATTTAACTAGTGGAATTTCGTTTGACATTCGTTTGCTGAACAAATTTTGCTCTAAGAACTTTTCTTTATAAAAAAAAAGGATTTTAGAAATTCTGTGAAATTAATGGAAATATTCGGTTGCTATGGATTTAAATCCTTCAATAATTCCAATGAAAAATTTCCAAGCTCAAGTTTTTTCCATTTGATAAGCTTCCTACAACGATATGTGGCAAACGAGCTAAAGTGGATAAGAACTTCATTATTAACTATTAAATAGTTTGACATTCACATTTTCTTTATGGTTCATTAAGCGTGTACATGATTTGAATGACTTGAAAATGAATAACATTTTAATTACTTTTCTCAGAATGTGAAATATCAGATGCTGCTGCTGCCGTTGTGTTGTATGCATTGCAGTAGTTTGAAATGATGAATGTGACGCTGTCACAAGCAAATTGCTGTTGGAAAGCGTCAAATAGTAAATATCATGGCAAAAAAAAAAACAATATCGAAATGATGAAGCACAACTATATATTTGTATGATAAGAAAATCCTCTGTTTCGTTTTCTGGTTTGCCATAGAATCTCATTTGGGTTTGGATATATATCATCCTACTACTTTTGATATATTCAACAACATTCCCATTTTGCATGAATGTGTGTGTGTGTGTGTGTGTGTGTGTTGGTGTATGTTTAGTTGAGAGTCGGTTGTAAATGCCACTTTAAAAAGCAACCGCAGTTCGTTTGACTTCGTCACCAAATAGAATATTCAAACCATCACACACGCACTCAATACCGCACCATTCTCTTGCGCTTCCTTTCTCTTTCCCTCTTTTGCTCTTGCTTTGAATGTAAACCCTCACAAAGCTGCAAGCATATTTAGCATTCAGTATTTATGTTATGAATATTGTACATTTCATATCGTGCGCTTCATTATCCGTCTGCACTGAGGCATCACTTTGTGAGACAACTTGCACCGATGAATCACCCGAAAATAGAACACGGTCTATTTCTCTTGCTTTGATGAGCATCACTTTTCATTCGTCAGCCAGTGGTTGTGTTGGTTTCGACATCGCAATCCAAATTAGTTCCAAAATAACATCTCGGTTGCCATATAACAGTGTATCATTCCACGAAAAAAGGCATTTGGTTGGATCACTGTATTTAGGAATTTCATTAAATTTTCATTTGCAGAGCAGCACACAATAAAACATCCGTATAAACATTATGACCGCTGCATTCCGTTCGGAATTTGTAATGCACTCACTACATTTTATATCTATCGGAATGATACGAATTTTTTTTCCATTCAACATCTCTCTCCAGGGAGGGTAATTTATATTTGACATCCGGCCAAGCAAAAAATAACAATTAACTGACCGCAACAAGCCCCGTTAAAACTACTTTCTACATGTTACAATTTGCAATGAAACAGAAAAAAAACGCACACAAAATGCCCAGCAATGGGAATGGGATGCATTTATGCATATGAAAGTCCATCAAATTTCATCATATTTGACGAAATGGACATAACACGATTTGGTTTTCAATTACCTGGATTTTTTTTTCACATTAAACACATTTTTGTGGAATTCCATGTAAAACTGAAGCGAGAGCAATTCGATCCCATGTGAAATGTTTTCAACGATTTTAAATGAGAGAGAGGGAGGGAGAGAGAGAGAGAGCGAAAATACTTTTTCCATTTTATGCTCTAGCACTTTTCTCTCATTTAATTTATTTATTTAAATTGGTCATTTGCATTTCTGGGATTCAAGTGTACGAATGAAAAATATTACACGCTGATGTTGAGCCCCAGCCGAGGGAAAGAGAGATAAAGAGTTTGTATGTGTGTGAGAATGAGTGAGAGAGAGAAACTTGCTCGAAAACTAAACATATCGTAGTCGTGTTTAATTTCTTTCGCACTTTTTATCGATATTTTTAACCACTTTACTCTCGAGCAATGCATTTGATTGCTCAAAAAGTGCATGGAAAAACATCGAGAATCATTCCAATGCTTTTAAAATCAACCGATTCCATGCAGTATTTCTTCTTTTGTTTATTTCTTTTTTTTCGCGCTGGAAAATTCCGTATGTAAACTACGAGCCAAACAATGACCGACCATGAAAAACAACGGAGCAGACAAAAAAAAGGCTGCTGAATAGAATGGACTCAGATTAAAATGATGCCACGGAAAAAGTGATATGGAAGCGTTGAGTAAAGTGTCCGAATGTGAGAATTAAACACAAATGTACGATGGTGTTCGTGTTTTTTTATTCTGCTGCTCCGGAAAGAGAAAAATTCAAATTGAAATCCAGTGGAATGGGAGATTACGTTTGCAAGAAACAAAATGAATAGATTCATTTCTATGAAAAAAAAAATATACGAGATTGTTGTGTTCGGTTTCGGATCGTGCAGCGCACATACACACACATAGTGAAGAGTACCATCACCACGCAAAGGCAGTGTTTCAACAGCGATAGGATTGCACTTGATGCTTTCTTTTTTTCTGTTGCTTCACAATCCGGATCTCTATTTTATGTCTTTCTATTTGTTTTAACTCACAGTTCTCAGCGCTTTCCTTGTTCTTTTCATTTTTTTAATTGTAATTTAAATTTGTGTATAAATGTATTTTCGCAGCAACGGCAGCAACGGAAAGGAAAGAATGTTGGTAAAAATGAAGTAGAAGAAAAAAAAAATGTGATTTTGGGACGAACAAATCCAGCGTACGAAAAGCAGTGCTTGTCTCATTTTCACATTCCTATTATTCGCTTCAATTTTCCCACTTGCTACATATTGCATACAATACATTGTTTGCTTTTCACCAGCACAATTCAAGTGATATACAGAAAATGAATACTGAGAACAACAAAAAAAACGCACCGAGCGGACACGCGCGCTCGCTCTTACGCTTGTTTGTATAAATATTCTGAAATGAGAATGACGGTGATGATGGTAAAACAAAAGTCCATCCGTGTATTCGTTACGCCGATTCAAATTATGTGCGAAGACAGGGAAAAAAACAAGCGCGCGTACAGAAATGATCCTCATCAACAATTTGAGTGATTAAAATATTGCTTTTTTTGACATGGGCGTCCATTGTTCCATGCTCGTTTCCTCAGCATATTTTGCCTGGTTAGGCGATAAAGGTATTCGTGTACAAAAGTGATGATGCCAATGGACTTTTTACGCGCGCCATCAACAATGATGGCCAGAAATACACACCAGAATGAGAGAAAAACAACACCATTCTGTTTACAACCAACGAACCGAGCATTTGACACCGTTGCCGCCATATCGAATTTAGGCAAACACGAATTCGAACGCATAATGGAAAATTCATTCATTTGCCATTGCCTGTCTGCCTCTCGACTACGTGTGCATATCTTATGCGACGGCCTTTTTTTGTCACCGTGCTGTCACTCACATCCATTGTTTACATTTCCCAATTAAAAGGATTTCTGCTGCGTTCGGCAAAACGAGAGACACAGAGAAAAAACCGGTGCCCGCACCTTGTTCGAACAAAAACTTTGCCCGTCAAGTATAGTAATACAACTGCGGAAAAGAGCAGAGTGAGTTTTAATGGAAATCGAAATCAATGCGAAAAAGCCGATCCAGATAACAAAAGAGACTGAGATTTGGTGTGTGTGAGTGGTGTTGGCTAGCTATGGTATGAATGCAAATATACGTTAAAATCTAATTTATTAGTGAAATTAGCTGGAGCATGGAAAAAAAGCAAATCGAATTAGCCTCTTCCCACCCCGGAACATGTATATGTTAGCAATAAGCACAGTTCTCGGCGCCAAATCCCGTAAACACATCCACACAAATTCAAATTAGAATTGAATGTAATCCAAATTTTCCATATTTAAATTAAATTGTAACTTTTTTTTTCTTCCTTCTTGTCCTATATCTCATCATTTACGCTTCCAATCGGCAAATTGTGCTGCGTAAGCAAACGTATTTCTCGATTAGATAGACACCAGAGTAGCCGCCGCGCTTAGGCTTCGAAAAACTCGTTTCAGAAATAAATTGAAGTAATAACGATGGCCACAAGAATGTGCGCTGCGTTGCCGCCACCATTACCACGCACTCAAATAAAGAAAATGAGCGGCGGTTGAAATGGAAATGTTAATGGGAAAATTGAATAAAATGCCTTAACGAAAAATTATAACATAATTATCATAACTGGTTGGCAGGCTGTGTTGCTTCTTAACATCGTCTATGCGCTGTTAAAAGGCCTTCTGTGCATTTCTCTTTCTCTCTCTCTCTCTCTCTCTCTCTCTCTCTCTTTGGTGCTGTAAAAAACCGTTCGTTTCTGGAGATAATCAGCGTTTGCTTTTATGATTCTTTATGGTATCTAATTGCCAGTCGGTCGGTGTGTGTATATATGTATTTGCGTGTGGTTTCATTGCAACTCTATAATCATTTATCAGTCTCCCCTTTTTTATTGCACACGCACGCACGCACTCACGCGGCGTTCCTAGCAACAGGAAGTACTAAAAACTATGATTACTCAATGTCACTTTTAATTTTAAAAAAAACGCAATAGACATAGCTTGTAAATGGAGGAAAACATGCCATCGCAACCAGTTGATATGATTAATAGCAATCATAATAGAATAGACAACAAATATTCGCTCAATTTTTTCCGACATCATTCATTCATTTGGCTGGCCGTTGCGCATTATTCACAAGCGCACTCTGTTTCTCATTTCATTTTTTCTTCCTTTTCAATTTCTGTGACCGGCGATAAGGAACGTGTTGTTGTCGTTGTCGTCACGAGACTGATTGCGGAATAAAAAACCATTTTGAAAATTGTTAGATGAACTCACTTGGCGGATCTATAAAAAAAAATGAACGGAGAAAAGAAAATATGAAAACTTGATGAAAACGGGAGATAAGCGCACGCAAAATTAATTCTCGGCTGGCGCGCGCGGAGCGTTCTTTATTTTTATCATCGTTAAATCGTTAAACTGCCTCGTTTGATCTTAAGGCATAAGTCGTTTTTTCGTTCGGTCGTCAGTTGTTTTTCGCCATTTCGTCCTTGGTTGCAACGGACACAGTGATGAACTCAGCTTGCCTCATGAAAAACGACACTTTACGCAGTGTTCCACGGAAACGTGTAATCAACAACTCTGGAACGAGCGAGCGCACACTGCTGTAAAATTTAAAAAAAAAGAACTCACATCGACTTCTGTTTATGAAGCTTTCAGCCTGGTTTGTTTCCTCCCCCTTTTTTGCATTCCGTTTTATTTTAATTTTTTTTCTCTTGTTTTATTTATGCATCGCGTTTATTTTTCCTCGTCATAATTTATTCTGAATTTGGTGTTCCCTTCAAATTCTGGTCGCTGTCATGGTTCTTCGTTCTGTTGTTTTAATAATTTATGATGTTTCACTGATTAATATCCTAATTTGGTTTTATGTCTTGTAACTTCGTCTCCTGTGCATCGTGCGTGTGTGTCGCTATCTCAAATTTTTGACGGATTTTTTTCGTTTCGTTCGAAAAAATGACTATCGGCCACTCTGTTTTGCCTATTTCTGCCGGAATGGCTGCAAGGTAGTAAAGTCTTACAGATTAGTTCTGTCACAGAAACGATGACCTCAAGTCGAATTTTAAGCCATAATTCAACCAAAATCCGTCTGAACCATCTCGAACCAAATTTGTGTTCATTATAGTGATAAATTTCAAAAGAAATGCACGCTTCGTGCACAACACATCCTGTCTTCATTCTTTTTTTGAAGCGAAAAAAAAACTAAACAAAGCGAAAACGAAGAACAAAGATAGCGAAATCAAATCTAAAGGAGCTCTAAGCCTCTGGATAAATTCTGACATAAATACCGTGCATTCAAGGTTCAAACGTAATTAGTATTTTTCATTTTTTAATTATCTCAAAAACTTTGCGTTGTGCGCGCCACTCCGCATGTCCTAGACGCTCATAATGGTATTCATGTGCTTTCGAGGTTTTACAATTATTCTAAAAATGTGCTCGCATTACAATGTCAGTGCCGAGTGCGTTGTCTTGGAAACAAGTGCGGCGCTTCGTCTCACTTCTTTCACATCAAAAATCTCGTGTGTTTCTTTTGTGCTCGTGGCATCAATGCGGATTTTTCGCCGGATCTTTTGAAGCCTAGCAGAAAAAAAAAATCTGTTTTTAACAAGGAAAATAAAATCTGGCATCATTGATGCTGCATCAAATCTTTGACGGAAAAAAATGATCACGATTTACATATTTCGCCTGAAAAAGGGAATATTTTATTGAAAAATCTAAGACACAATTTCCGAACCGAATTGAATTATAACATGCTGAAGATTATTTTCAATGACTCGAGCAATTTTAATAAAACGTTCAAACATGAATAGCGCGTTCCATCATTACGTGCATTTTTCTAGCGGATTGTGTCGGTTCACAGTACCAAGGTGCATAGACACATGTACAAGAGGCTCTCCATTCGATTTTGTCGATCCCCTTGAGAAGATGCGACACAAATCACATTAAAAAAAACGACAATTATTACAAACATTGATCCATTTTGTGGTGACGACAAACTCAACGACGACAACGTCAATAGAAATTTTGAGTAATTAATTAATTTGTCAGAGAATGCGATAAGACATGTTGAAGATAGAATGTGACGCGTTTAATAATTTTCTACCTAGGTAAAAATCATGTCAAATAAAATGGTTGAATAGACGTAAAAACAACACCGATGACATCCTCTCTCACTCACTCTCTCTTCGTATCCGAAAAATGAACAAAGCGCCCATCGCACACAAAACATCGGATGCTCTAAGAAATATTGCGTACATCTAATGTTCTTACACTAATTAAATTCGTTCCATCGGTTCCCCCTCGGTTCGCCTTGGAATAAGTGACTAAAACGAGTGTGTTTCAATGAAGATACGGAAAAAAGGCGGTTGTTTGAAAGAGAGCGAGAGTTCGGTTGCTCTCAAGCGAAAATGCGATAAGAAGTGGAGGATGATTACCTTTTTTAGCGCGCGTCGCACATAAAATCAATGTTCGATGTGAATTTTTGGCTTTGCTTCTGACGCTTTTCGCTAAAGTTGAAATTTAACAGCAACGCTAACAATACCATTGGCAATAAAATAAATGAATTACACAGCAAAAACTTGATGAATTCCTCGTCGACAAATCAAATTCTATAGCAATTGAATCGAATTGAGAACGAGCAACAGTCACCATCATTGTCATCGTAAACAATTCACGTTTCGAATTTGATTTTCGTCATCATCCGGTGTGCTCCGTTCGTGTTATATCTATCAACCAGAGAAATTCTCGTTCAATGTGATGCGATGCGAGATCAAAATCCATTATAAATATCAAAACTTGAAAAGTTTGGCACAAATTTTCGACATTGTTCAAATTAAATTCCAACCAAATGGAAAGTAATCTCTATCTCGCTTGTTCTCCTCTCAAGCTCACTCGAATCCATTCAATTTCGATTAAAACAACTCGATGCCGCCGCTTTGCAATTGATTCGGGTGTGTATTGTTGTTTCAGTTCCAAAATAACCCAAAATAACTAATTTAAAGTTTTGCATTTTTGAAGAACGAACGGAAACACGTGCCGCAATACACAAATCGATGAACGTAGCCCTTTAATTCCGTTTCACAGTCGTCAACAATGCAAATGTTGCACACAATGGCCTGCTGTTGAACTATTTCGGATTTGAATATTGGAGGATTTATATTCGATACGTGCTTATTCCAAGCCGATGCAATAAATTTCAAAAGCGCATCGAATGAACCGAATATGAACATTGAACATGTTGCAAATGTACAGACATTTTTGGTCGTTGCATATCGCCCCGAAGAATGTTTCAATATCTTCTAACAATGGAAAGAGAGAGAGAGAGAGAGAGAGAAAGAGAGAGAGAGAAAGAGAGACTATTTGAAACTTTCATTTTTGCGATCTCAATTCGAATGCCAAAACGAATTTCGGACACCGAAATGAACTCAATTCATATGTATCTAGCTGCAAACAATGCAGACAGAACATGCTGGGATGAATGTTGGCTAAGGCGAAAACCGGGTAAACCGATCAATAAAGTATCTCTAGACAAAAAAAAACCATTCAATTCATCTGGTAATTGAATATTGCCAAGAGAATAAAAGGTAAATTTTAATGCAAATAAAGTGTGTGTAATGTACCGGAAACTCTATAAATTGGCTTAAATATTGAAAACATCCGTTCTATTGAATGTCGAAAATGGATTTATCCCGAAGTTTGAATGGAAAACAAAAATAGCAAATATTTCACTGATTTTTCGGAAAGCAAATTTATTGTCGAAGCAGAAGGATTGGCCGATATATGATATGAGGGAAAAAAAGGAACATGGAAAAAAATTACATAATGCCTAAATGCCCTACATAATACCCAGAAATGATAGATTATAATGTGTTCATATGTGAAGGAGAAAAAAAGCGACGGTTTTCTTTTGTTTGCGATCGAAGCAATTGCACGAAATAATAAGATGTACAACGATGATGGCGTTAGCGGCGGCAACAACAAAAGAAGACAGCACATCACTTTTGATGATGAATTACATGCTCCATTCAATCATATCATCATCCACATCTCTCTCTGGCGCGCGCACCAGCTAAAGTCGACTCGTGAAAAGAATAAGCATCATGTTAAGCAGTGCTTTTTTCGAGGAAGTACAGTTTCCTTTTGTGTCGAAAGCCTCCCTTTTTATCGACCATATTCCGAAAAGAAAAGAAATACAATATTACACACAGTTTCGCGTATCATTTTCCATATATTAATTTGAACACGCATGTATTTAAATATCAGATAAATGCCACGCGATACTTTCGAACACTACACAACGCGCGATGGCATCGAGACAACGGAGAAAAAAAAGTTTTGTGCACAAAATTTCCACGATAACAATAATAATAATGTTGGTCCATAAATAACAGTTGGCAAGTGGATGAACAAAAATAGACAATAATTTTTGCAACAAAAAATCGCTTGCCACGCTCTACCACTCCGAAATGAAACGAATTGTAGAAATAAATGAATAAAGTTTTATCTTGGTTTGAGAGAAAGAGACGCTTTGACACTTGCCCAGAGTGGAAACCAGTGCCAAATATATGAATGGTCTATATGATCAAATGGTCAACACTATTCATTTGTAATACCATCTCGAACACACGGAAAAAATACTCCTCCGACCGTATGTATGTATGATGAAAAGAAATCCAAAACACTCGCTCCGACAACATGATATTTTATTTCAAACACTTCTTCTCCATTTCATTATAAATGTCTAATATATAACGGCGATGAATGGTGCACATTCATCGTGTTGCCGAATGTTTTGAGATTTATTTAACTGACATCGTATGGTACTTCCATCGATTCACCCGAATTGTCTGCGCGCCTGAATGCTTTGTTATTATTTTTCGACGATTATTCATATCAACGAAGAAAACGAGCGAAAAACCACACAGCCAACCGAATAAAGTTCATCGCCAGTTGGTTTTTTTTCCTGCTCAGTTTTCTCCATTTAAACGACACCGATCAGACTCGGCACAGATCATATCTTATACCAATCGTTTATTGAAAAGGAAAAAAAATTATTGCTTGTGAATGCAAGCAAAGAGACCAAATGAATAGCCAAATAAATGTATAGTCGGTGTGTGTCGCAAAAACTGTGATAAACGTCCACAGAAATGGAAAAAGTAAATAAATTGTGGCATTTAGTTTTGGAAAAGAAGCAGCCACTTTTCATGCAATGAAAACCGAACCGAAATGCATTTCGGTGAATGCGAACTGTTACTCACTTATATTTCAAAAGTCCATTCAACTGTTGGACAGCTCATTAAAAAGGAAAAATTATGCGAACAGACAAAAACTCGACGTAAAACATACGTATACAAAGCATATGTCTGCTGCTACGCTGTGGTGGTCAACGGAGTTTTTCTTGATTTGAAGATATGAGGACATGCCAACGATGGAGTATTGGATTACTGTAATTTTTTTCAGCCACTCTTCTTCTCTCTTTCCTTATTTTTCTGCATTCACAGTGATGTGTTTTGTCCATTTCGTTAGTGAAGATTTCATTTTTCTCCAGTAAAGTTGTTTATTTGTTGCAATTTGTTCTCGAATTACGAAAAATGTGAAATACTTGAAAAAAAAACCGGGTTGTCAAAGTACGTCTCGGTTAGTCCAAGTCTTGGAACATGGAAGTGAACGACAGCAAAATAGAAAACATGAACTAAATTCAGTTTTATTTCTATTCAACTAATAAGACGTAACTTGTGCGATAAGGAAAACATATTCAAAATAATGAGCTCCCATTATCGGCTGCCGTGGATATATTGCGAAAAGAAAGTTTTCTTCTTTGCTTGTTAGCGAAAATCTATTTACGTTTAATGAATGGTCATACGATTGATAAGAATCACAAGACACAGCGGTGCCAAAATGCCTACGCTACGTGCGTATGTGCTTATCACCTCGAAAGCTTTGCCGATGGAAAATGTGTCTTTGCTAACTGCACGTTTTTTGGTTACAGTCATCGAATAGAAATACTGAACGTTGAAATTTTAGTTTCGGAAAATGCCCACAGATTGCGCGTGAATCGTGCAAGAGGATTTACAATACTTTCATATTTTCATCGAGAAAACCACCCTCAATTCAGCGACGTAGAGCTGATAGATGGGGTGTTTCGACTTGAAGGGGAAATCTGATGCGATAAAAAGGTTGTTTGAAACTCGTTTCAAAACTGCTGCAGGAATAAAGTACTTCTCCTACACAACTGGGACCTGTTATACACAGGGGAAATATGAAACGTTCATCCGTACTTATGCAACTGGAGAAAATGACGAAGAATTATACTCAAGAGTTGCCCCAAAAATGGCAAAATGTTTTTCATTCGATTCGGTTGTTCAAAGAGATTTTCTTCGAAGGAATGAATTTCAATAGCAACCCAGAATATGCACACAAGTACCTAATCTGTTGACTTTTTGCGTTGGTTATTTTATCGTTGGAGCAAAAATTGAAACTTGAAAATTCACACTTGAAATTTCAAAAGAAGAAAAAAATTCTTTTGGAACATTTTTAAAGCCAAAAAATTGTCCCTCAGAATTTTCCCTCGATTTTTTTTCTCGATTTTTTTCATAATTATGGAAACGATGTGAATTATCGATTTTTTCCTTTCAATTCAAAATTTACCGTATTTTTAATGGAATATTAAACAGAATTTTCAATTCGACCGAAAAATTTCACTTTTATCCACCCTCGAAAAATATATCACTGTAAAGCGTGAGGTGTAACAACGAACCAAACGAAAAAAAAACACACGCTTACAACTGTATCAAATGTACACAATAGCTGTAATCATTCATTGTAAATTTTCTCTTCTTTGTCGCAGCCATTGAATGTGTAAATGATTCTTCGCGTGTAGAAAAAATGACGTGTGACAATTTTTCTCTTTTGCGGGCTGTGCAAAAAAGGAGGCAAGAGAGAAAAAAAAACACCATTTGAGGAACGTAAGCGATAGCAATTTATATGCAAGCAAAACACAAGGCGAAGCCATAATAATAAAGCATTTCTACTTCAACAATCTGTGGCTGACATTGCAAAAATCCTATGAAACATGATACCGAAAAGAAACACACACAGAGAGAGACAGACACACATAGATATTCATGCAGCATGGACGATGATGCAGGCTGCAGAAGCGATTTTTTTTTGGTTTGTCACGCTGCATCATCCGACATAGAGCAAAGTGCACAATAGTTATCAATTTTGCTCGTTTCTCTTGGTGGCGTTTTATTTTGGTGCGCTCATGTTTCATGTTTTGCTACATGTGTGTGATCGAGTTTTTTTTCTCATTCATTTAAAATCGGATCTATGTGTCAGTTGAACGAAGATTAGCCGCCCCCATGGCTACGGACAACTGACAATATACACTTGCAGAGAAAAAACACGAACATGGAAACATGTTGGCACGAAGCGCAAAAAAAAATCGAAATCTATTTTTTACCCATTTTGATTTGAATCATTAATCATGTATGACTGTTGTGTAAGTTTAGAAATGTTGGTGGTGTATGCCATTGTGCAGCGAGAATGAGTTCGATAACACAGTTTTCATTGGAGCAAAAAAAGCTGTCTGTTTAATTACTGGTGGAGTTTTTTTCCCACACACCACCCTTCTTATCCGGAATGCTGGTCATTCGATATTGATAATGATAATGAAGTCCGAACGAAAGAAATGTGCCCGACGAAGTGAAGAAAGATTATCACAAGCGAAACGATATTATTAACAAAGACGGCAAAAAGCGAATGGCATTCGATTGAAATGCATTGAGCATCATTACAGCTACCACCAGCCAAGCTGAAAATGGTAATTGTTCATTTGGAACTTGTACGGAATTCAAAAATAGCACCCCAAAATCCACCATACCCCATCCCGTTTTATTATTTACTACTTGTGATACAAAAGTCTATTTGCTGTTCGAGTAAGCAAGCGCGCATCGGAACAAAAAAAATACAACGTGAACAAAACGAAGACAAAGCGAAGGCAAATGTAAACAAACACTGTTTGGCGTCGCATACAAAGTAATGATGAGCAGTCGCAGGATGGTTTGGGATGTGGGACAGAAAAAAAAGCAAGTACTGTAGCGATATTTATAAATTGCTTGAAGAGCGAGCGCGCGAGCGCGGTACTGGGTAATGGCATCACCGTCACTCATGCAAACAGTGACGGTGTTGTCGCCGTCGTCGTCGTTGACGCCGCCATTGCCACCAACAAAGAAGAACTTTGAATTTGTTATTGAGCGTTATCGCATGAAAAGATCCACATCAACATTATCAAACAAAGCGAAAGCAAGAGAGAGAGAGAGAAAAAAAAACGCATAAAAAACCGATTTAAACACATAACATTTTGTGTAGAGAAAATACAAACCCGTTCCTCAATGCTTCCCTGCCTGCCTGCCTGCCATCACATTGAACACGCGCGCGCACGCACATACAAACACACAAATATGGATGTGCTGCACCATACAAATGGATCATGACGTATAATGTGCGAATAATTCGTTCAAAAACTCTCATTGAGATGAGATTCACGTATCCACATTTAACAATATTATGTAAATTGATATTATTCTCTGTACGCGCTGCGACGATGGTTAGAGCAACTTCAACAATACAATACAAACACAATCAACCCGAGAGACCGAGAGTGAGTGAGTGAGCTCTTGTCTCATTCACTTCGTACGCACGCTTATCACAACATACACATACACACGAAAACTGGGAAAATATGGGTCTCGCTCTCATGTTGACATCGTTATTGTCGCTTCACTCAACTACATATGTTTAAATGTTTGTTTCGAAGGCGGATTTCTTTTTTGTTCGTCATCGTCGTTGCCGTTGTATCAGTCGGAGTAGTTTACTTGGTTTTCCCTTCTTCGATTCAATCAAGACGAGAAACGAGACATTTCTACCCAACAAACTTGTGTTTGCTTACACACGAAGCGTTTTTGCGATTGTCACGTAGCATCACAATTGGCATAGCATCCGAATATTTCATCGTTTTCATCAAAGTGTCAACTTTATCGCCGGCGACGCAATAAGTAATTTTTATTTAAGCGCTGTATAAGTGGACACCATAGTTTGACTAACGTTCTAAGCCTTGAATAAAAAAACACAGATAAATGATTTCGACACAAAAAAATGTTGACTTTAGTCTTTGGAATAGTCCCGCCGAAAAAAAGGCGATTTAAACATTTTTTCGAGTCTCTTTTTGTTTTTGGATTTTTTTTTGTTGTTGTTGAACGAACGAACACATTGCAAAATTATGGGCATAAAAATTGCAAAAGCCAATGATCCGGAAACCCATTCTAACTGCAACACATCGAGAGAGAGAGAGAGAAAAAAATATCCTGGAAAAAACAAATTGAATTGGGCTTGTATCACAATAGCGAACTGGATTTGCCATTGATCTGTCAGCATCAATGCTGAAATCGCATATTTGATTTATTCGCAGCGAAAATGGACATTTTCCGCTGGGAAAAACGACAGACAAAAACATACACACAGCGATTTAGCGACAGGTTCAATGTTTGGCAAAATGCATGTGTGATTAACAAGCACGACGACGGCAACGAGAACTGCACCGTTGAAATGGTGGGCATGATTAAGTGAGTCCGAAATGACAAATGTAATTTGGGCAAATGCACCGATGGTAATAAAATGGTGATTCAAAGGCATACACAGCGGGTCAATATTCCAGACGAATAACCTACTCAAACAGAACAAATGAATGCAGCAAACGCACTGTTGCTTTCGAATGATTTTAACAAATTTAGCAATGCGACAGCGCTGAATACTCAATCAATAAGTGCCGTATACGTCGCTAATTGCACGGAATTTACAGATAAATAAGCATGCACACTAGCGCCGTAGTTTGCCATTAGTTAATTATTACGTGGCAAACCACAGAACGAAGGTCTTGCATCTAAGCGTCTGACAGCTCACTTCTAGCGCTACGAGACAAGTGTCAAAAGTTGTGACTCAGATCGTTCAATTTACTATTGAATCTTTTTATATTTGTTAATAAAGTAGACAAAAGAAATAAAAATGTCACGAATGTGCAAAATTGATTTTTGTGAGAGCGTAGCACGTGATAAACATCAATTTTCTAAGTAACATTTTTTTTTCATTACGGAACATTGTTGATGCGTTCAATTTGTCGCGTTCATGGGTGCGTCTAACGACGTAAAGAATTGAAATGAACTTCACTGAATGCGCTCATCGCAAATTCGTGTTTTACTTTGTTTTGTTAGTGTGGTGCAGGGGTTGCGCCACAGAACTATCCAATGTATAGATAACACTGTATATTAGGGTGGTATAAACTGATTTATCAATATGCTTCAAATAGCTTAAAATTAAATTTGGGTTCGAAACTAGCTGATTCCTATTTTCAGATCAAAAAAATGTTAAAATCTAGTGGTGGATAGAGCCGTACTTAACCCTCTAATGCATTAATTTTTCCCAGGGCTGGGAGTACTGGTACTTGGTTGATTTTTGGCCATAGATAATTAAAAAAATATTCATAATCCTGGATTCCTCATGGTTTAGTCAGGAAATGCGATTGACATAAATCAGAGAACAATCAAATCCATTGTTTAAAAGTGTCAACAATTTGTCTAATTTGGAAACCAAATAATTTATTTTGTCAAATTTTTGTTTTTGCACACATTTTTGTTAATAACTTTACAATCACACTACATAGACAAATATTGCCAAAGACAAAAACTACAATTCCCTTTGAAGCAATGTGATCCGATGTACGGTTTACGTTCTACAGGCATTCAAATGTTGCCCGTCTAGAGGCGGTTGTATGCATTAGAGGGTTAAAATGGCTGTTTTTGACCTATATATTGATAGAAAACCCATAGGTTATTCAAATCTAAGGAATAACAAAATTTTCAGTGGGAAAAATTGATATTTTTCTATACATTTATACGGATTTTTTTGCGTTTTTTCGGTTTTTTCTCCTATAACTCGTACCCCATATGCGATGCAGCAGAACTTTGTTCAGCAAAGTTTTAGACCTCGCTGAAACCAAAATTTTTGCCGCATATCGATTTGAATAACCTATGGGTTTTCTATCAATATATATGTTGAAAAATAGGTCAAAAACAGCCATTTTAATTACGGCTCTATCGACCACTTGATTTTAACATTTTTTTTATCTGAAAAAGGGAATCAGCCAGTTTTGAACCCAATTCAATTTTAACCTATTGGAAGCCCATACCTTATCAGTTTGGACCATCCTACTGTATATGTTAGCTCCCAGGCTAACGTGTTCTATGCTATTAATGTCACATCACTCGCCAAATTGTACTTTTGTGTTTTTTTTCGTTCGAAGGATTTAATCCTTTTCAGAATAAAAAATGTTTTCTCCCCCATCTAAAACTAGGACATATTAGTGGTTGAATATTCAGGTGGTTGCGAGTTGAAATTTGAATACTTGCGCAAATATTTCAAATGAAAATGCTTTTATGAGTGGGCTTTTGGATTCAATGTATTTACCTTCTATCTTAAGCTGGATTGCAATAGCCTAATAACTTCAGGGTTCGATGTGTTCGCACATTTTCGATGTTGAAATTCAAAACATGTTCGCCATACAATCAATTAATCTCTCAACCGCAAAATCGCGTTACACCATAGAATGTTCGAGCAGAAGTGCGAATGTTCATTAGGTTTCGATCTAAGCCTATTTAGTAGATATATGATTTACCGAGAAAAACCGAGTTCGTGATGCATATAACGTGCCAATTTCATCGTGATATTAACTTTATTACAGCAATAATGGAATATGATAACATTGTGAACAATTTTAATCATGAAATAACCATTCAATTGCGTGGTTTTGGTATTTCAATCCATGCAGTCTTTCTACTGGCCAATGACTTTGAACCGTTGATGCAGAAACTGTTCTGCATCAAATCAACAATGTTTTTGACGAGAGTATTTTTGCAACGCTTTGTTGCATTTCATTGGCTCAACGGGATGCTAATTAATCGCAAACGAATGACGACATCATTTTATGCATTGAATGAACATAAACTCTGGATTTGGGTTATTTTTCGAACGGTATCGAATATATATGATTTCGAAATGATCTGTTTTGCTGTTTGCTTTTAAAAGCTATGCCAATTAAAAAACAAACATTCGATTTCGTTTCATGATGCACAACTGTTTTTGAAACTAAATTCAATATATTTACGCTAATTAAAACATTTGCACAACACACAGCGATACATCCGATTTCTCTGTATTGACAAAGCGAGTTAAAACTTTTGCAATTATCAATGGCCTGATTTACCTGCAAATATATTTTTTTTTTCATAGAAAACATTTTCGTGATACGATTTGTTATCTATAAATGGGTTATAATCAGCTTTCAACAGCGAACCTGATGATTCAATCAGCATTATTTTGCATCATTTTTGCAGAGCTTTTAACAAAATGGAATACTTATATTCGTCGAATTGTTTGTGATGAAATTATGATTTGGGTCAATCATTCCGGTTGAATGTTTACCAGTGCCATTGCAATTGTGCCAATAAGAGAATGCATTATTGAATTAGTTGAAATGAAAAAAAAATAGTTTCCCATTTGCATCCAATTGCACAAATGCTATAATCAATTCAATGTTTGTCTCTTTTTCTCTCTTTTTTTCGAACCAATTTGAATGAGTATTTTTCATTATTTTTTTTCAGATGGAACCAAAAACAAATCGACAACACAATTGATTCAAACAAAATGCTACGGAAATAGAGAATGAACAGAACCGTTTTCGCCATTGGGAACAGCAATTAATATTGGAAAACATGTCAAGCCATTCGGGAACCATTGGGCGATCGAGCGGCCGATCGATTTCGGGCAACGGAAACCATATCAGAAGACAACGCTCAGTTGAATGGCATCATGCACAGGGCTACAGTAGCAGCAGTGACGATGATGAACGAGGCATTCACGGTACAATTAATCCATCGTTCGATAGTCAATTGCTGGCCCAATTGATTGCCCAAAGCCAGGAGCTGTCCAATAAATGTAAGCGCACATATACATTCATTTGCAAGTTCAATTGAGTTTAACCCACGATTTATCTCGATTTCAATTTTCTTCAATCGTTTTATGGTGGTTATCCCAAAATGATACATTTCATGCCTACTAGGCAACTGCGTCAACTCTTTACAACACCATCACTGCTTGTTAATAATTTTTTTTCTTCAAAAATGACCAAAAATAGTTTTTCCAGGAATAATAAGAGTTCTCAAATGAAAACATCATTTGAAATTAGCATTCAGCTGAACTTGTAGAAAAAGCGAGCATTCAAAACACTATGATTGTTTCGTTGATGATTAAGTCAGTGCCATTCAAGTGCACTTAATGTATGACTGTAGTGAATTTTTAATTCGAATAACATCATTCAAACGATCCGAGGAATGAAATTTGATTGCATTAGTCGGTAACAGTTTGAATAAGAAATATGAGAAACTGATTTCACTGAAATTTAGAGGAAATATTTAATTTAATATTCAGCTAACATAATGGTAGGTATATATGTACATTAAAACTGTGAATAACTTTTATAAGCTCCATAAAGCTATTATGATACAAAAGCTGATGCATTTCATATCATCATGGCAATAAAGTATAATTACTGACACTCTTAAAATGAAAGTTTTGATTTTATGATTTGCTTACAGCGACAATAGAAAACATTTACAAGATTTTAAAAGCTTTACGGTGTTTGAGTTTGCATACAGAACGAGAAAGAGACACACACACAATGTATAAATGATTGACATGGCAATATGAATGATAGAATTGCATGTAACATATTATATTTGGCTTGAATTTTGATAAAACCAGCTTTTATCAATAATATAGTGATATGCACGAAACGCTTGAATGAAACGATACATAAATGCTTCTCTTTTAACGTTAATGGAAAATGTTATATGTTACTTCCCACATTACATGCGTTGTTTTTAAAGCCGCAATCACATCAAATGTGTTCACCAGACTTAATATTTTCCTCGAACCAGAGAAAGAGAGTGAAAACACACTAGCTCGTCAAACATTGATGAAGACTCTTCAGATTTTCATTTAAAAGCGCAATAGTTTATTCACAGCGTTGAGCCACAAACAAGCATAAAAACAAATGATAACAAAATCCGTAAAATCAAAACGTGCATAAAAGCAGAGCGCAGGAAAACATCTTTAAGTTTTAATACACATTTCGACTGACTGCAGCCTTTTTTGCTGATGCTGCTGCGTATGTGAGACGTTCATGACGTTTGCGGAAGTGTAGCTTCGTAGAATCAGCGCATACACATGCACAAAAACGAAGTGAGCATGCAGGCAAGAGAAAAATAACATTTTTACGGATTACGTTAAGTCCACTTACATGTTTGATGTGGTTTTTATTCTCTCCTCTCTATCCTTTGGCTCTTGTTTGTGGCGTGCGATTTTTTGTTTGGTTGTGGTTGTCATTTGGTCGTGTCTTCGAAGTGTGGGATGACAAAAAGAGAGAGAGAGGGTAAAATGCATGTGAAAGCATGTGTTGTCGATGGTTCAACTAAAGCAGTACTATCCGAAATCATTTGCACCGAGAGGGAAAAAAATTGAGGAAAGACGTTGGCCGTGAAAGCCACACAGATTAGGATAAGAAGATAAGATAAGAAGGAAAATGCACTTCTGGTTTTTTTTCCTCTTCTCATGAAGTCGCTGCGCATTTCCGAAAGGGGATCAGTTAATGGAGCTTAAACCAGTCCATAGCTGCGAAATGAAGTTTCTTTTCGTCGCCCCAATTTAATTAAACAAATTCCAAAAGTGGATTGACATTCAACGCTTTTTCTTCTCATGCCATTCCAATTTTTTTTTCTCTTGTTATCTTGAGTAAAAATACGATTTCATGAATCTGTGTGCGTTGATTTTTTTGTCCGTTATTGCTGCTTCGAGCATTCCAAATGCTATGAAAACTTGCGCTCGTATTTTATTTTTCATAAAAAGCTCAAGACACCGTAATTTTCTGCAATAATGAATGTTGTGCCAAGTCTAGTAAATTACATGACATGAACAACCTGTTGAAATTATTTATTTAAAAGCAGAGTGGCATACACATACACAGTACACAGTACATACACATACATATAATCGTAGACGTAGACGTTGAACTGCGTCAGGTACGGACGTTCGAGAGATCTTGTCGGGTGAACGAGTCGGGTAGAGAGAGAAAGAGAAAAAAAAATGGAATCAATTTCACTGTTGGAATCTCTCTGGAGATTGTGTGCGGTGTGTAAGCGGCAGTGGAAAACGAATCACTTTAATAAAATTTAAATTATGTGTTGAAATGCAGCAAAGACTTGAAAAAGAAATGCTCTCAAAAACGAAATGGTTTTGCTTGGCTCACTAGAGAGCATCGTGTGCTGGTCGTCGTTTTGTATGCCAGCTGACTGGCTTTTCTTGCTTGCCATATCGCAAATGAAAAGGCATCTACACAATTCACACAATTTTCGCTCAGCGAAATGAAAATATTTTACATTTAGTTTCAACTTCACTCGTTCATAGTTTTCCAAACATTTATTATTCATTTGGGCAAAGATTTTGCAAAGCGAGATTCCAAGCTACTAGCTGTAAATATTATAGAGAAATTCGTTGGTTGTTGGCTCTTGATTAACGCATTCCCCATCGCCATCCCACAACACACACACGCTCATAAAAATGCACCGACTGAAATTTTTCCAGAGGTTTAAAACATTTCAATCAAACCAGATATAAATTCCAGACTTTAGGTCCGCAAAATACACCGTTTCGGAGGGAAATACACATACATATATATATTAACTCCATCCACCTTGTGGAAACGTAGAAAAGTTCATCTCCAATTATAATTCAAGTGGAAAATGTTCATTCTGAAAATTCATATTTAATTCATTTGAGTCTCAAACAAACGATATACCATTTCCAAGTAGAAGAGTATACCTGCGGCTCAACGCTTCCATATAAAGTACCACACATGCAACGATGTTTTGTAACGCTCTCTCTCTCTCTCTCTTTCTCTCTTTCAATCTCACCGTTTACTCCTTACGGAATACATAAAATGCGAACCAAGGCAAAAACAATTCACTGCCTGAATGAATATATCATGCAAAAGAGTTCCGAACTTCGTTTATGGCAATAACATGTTTATAAATTAAAATAAAAAATGATTACCGACTGATAGAATCAGTGACGTGTAAAACCTGCAACACTCAATGGTTCTGCAGCTATTTATGTGTATGTTTGTACCAGTGTGCCGAAGTATGGTGGATTGTGTGCAGACGGTGGTGAACGCATTAGCCATTCTGCCATACAGCCGTAATAAAGAAAAATGAAATGTGAATAACTAATGAAAATTGATACAAACAGCAAATAACACCATGATATTTTCTTGAAAATGAAGTCGACGGAGCTGCAGCAGCAGCAGTAACAGCAAATATTTTACGATCAACGATGGACAAAGCGAGAAAGGAATCGCTTTAATGATTTGCTCTAAAAAAAAAAACCAAAATCGATAAATACAGACAGTGTACAGTGTACAGTGTACACAGACTGTATTGTACTCTTTAAATAAAGCCACATGAATGCTGGAACTATTTTAAATGCTCCTCCAAAATATTGTTTGGGTTTCTTTGAGATGATGCACCTTTTATCCCGTAGATGGCCTCACTATTGTGCCTGAAATGGCCTGAATCATTTTCTTTAATTTTTTTCCTTCTGTGAAAAGCATACGGACTAACATTCTTTAGCTCTTCACTCAATCTTGTTGTAATTGCATTAAGAAATGTTGTTCGGTTTGCGCTCTTGTTATTTGGAGATGACGTTGCTATGCCGCCGATATTTTGGAAAAGTGAACCAGACTCTTTATTGGCTGGTTCAACGTTATTCAATTTCATGACTAAACACAATTTTCCACTTTCATCATGAACTTTCTTTCGTTCGACCATTTTTTGACCAATCATTTTTGATATGCTTCTTAAGTTTCGGTCTTGCTCTTGATCTTTCGATACGGTTTGCCGGGCATTCATTGAGTTGCACGGCGACCGAAACCAAGTCACTAAACATCATCATCATTCTCGTTTTCTTCTTCGTCGTCGTCGTCAACGTGAATTTTGCAATGAAATTTTATGATTTGTTTTCTATATATTCAATCTAACGGGCTCAAAAACTCATAACATTTCCCAAAAGATTTACCAAAACACCAAGCACAAACTTCATCGTTTTCGTGCTCTGTTTGTGGATGTGAGCGAGTGTGTGTTTTGGTTTTATTTTTGATTCTTGCCATTTTCATTTTGTTGTTTATCTTGTATGTGTTTTTTTTTCCTTTCGTGTTGCTGTGTTGCGTGTTTAACCATTTTCTTACAAGCTTCTTTCGTTCATTTGCTTGCTTGCTTTGAAAGTGTGCTGTTGCACACAGTGTATCTGTATGTTTGATGGGTTGCAATGTGAGTGGCGCGCGCCTTCTGATGAGAATTCATTTTTATCTTGTACTGTCTGTTCATTACAAACCGACACACAAAAACAAAGACGGAAGGGTTGGAATGCGGTGAGAATGAGAGTGAAAGAACGTGGCAGATACCATATACCAAGAAAACGAGAATCGAAATAAGGCAAAATGCTATATCGTCTAACAACCAACAACAAGAACGAAAAATAGAAATGTCGCTTGGATACGACATGACAGTGTTATTATCTGCTCTTCTCTCCCTGGTTTGCTATGCAATTTTCTCTGCTTTCTCATTTTGCCGCCTCAAAAACCCTTTTGCTTTGCATCAACTCAAGAATATGGTTCACAAAGAAAATAAAACTAAATTCAAAACTGTGTACACATGAATATTGTCTCAGAAAAGTTTCATCATTGGAATTTTTGTTTGCGGGACAACATATCCCGTTTGTGAATTCACCATACTTGGAATGAATATTATATTTTGTATTTTGTATTTGTGCAAGCGAAAAAAAACATATCTACTCATGAATATATAAAACTAGACAGGCGGTTTTTTTTTCATTTCTCCTGGCCTTATCTCATACTCAAATTCGATTCATTCTCATTGAAATGGCATTTTTTTCTCCCCAGGTGCTGAACAATATCGATCGGACTGTGATATCAAAAGTGCAACCAATGGAACCGAAAATCTGCTATACAAACATCAAAACCAAATGGATTCACCGAGTTCGGTTATCAGTCGATCACCATTGCAAATGCGTCAAGCGTCACCATTTCCATTGGAGTCGACAAATCGACGCTATGTCACGGCAGCAGCACCAAATCCACAAGATCGACATCGCTCCAGCGGTAAGTTTGTAATCACCATATGTCTATCTATGGTAGCTTCATTCTCTTTTTTTGCTGCTGTTGCTGTGGAAAAATTGAAAAACACATATGCACATTCAAGCATTACCAGAATTCCTGCTGTGAATAAATATCAAGTTATGGTGGAAAATTTCGTTTTTAGTCGTCGTTTTACAGCTTATGACATTCTGTCAAGTTGTCAAACAAACTATTTAATTATTCACAATTCGATATTTCTAACCAAAGCAGACAACATTCCCAACGAACGTTGATATCACATTCGAAAATTGTGGTGTGTTTTTTTCTCTCAAGTTTTGTGCAAGACATTCATTCTCTGTGTGTCTCGACGTGCTGCACCCAAGTAAAGTGAGCAAAATAAAGAAAGAAAGAAGAAGAAGAAAAAAGCAGCAACGACACAAACTGAAACCGCAAACAAGAATTAAATTTCACATTGTTTATTTACTGTTTCGTTGTGTCTGTTTCGTGGGGTGTTTTTTTTAGGTGAAGTTATCTATACGACTGCCACAACAAAGCCATCGGCAATGCCAACAAACTCGTTGCTCAGGAGTAGTTTGTCAGTGAATAGTCGACATCATCAGCGCACAACTAGTGGCATGACATCATCAAGTAGCGCCACATCATCGAATAGTAATAACATAAATAATGAACGACATCGGGATAACAATAGTCGAAGCGGTGAATCGCAGAAACCAAGCGGCACCGCTGCCACATACGGTGGTGAATCGCGCGAAGATGATTCACCCAAAGATGGCCATCTTAACCGATTACATCACCAAAACGGTAAGATTTTACACATCATTTTCAGATGCGCCGGCCGAAAAAGGGTTGATGCGAGCACAAAGCACATACACATAAAGAATGTGCTAATGTTCGACCGATACTATTCTCCGGCTGCTGTTTTACCCAGGCAAAAGCGAGAAGAAAATGGACTTTAGATTATATTTTCGGATAAAAACGTCAAGTCATGCTTACACTGATCTCTGATATCGTATTAGTAAATGTATAAATGGTGAAAAGGAGCTTTTCCAGTTGAAATGCGTCTGTCTGTAATTACCTCTGAAGTGCTTCTCGTTTATCATCACACCTTTGCGCGCTTGAATTCGTCACTCTTCCTTTCTCCTCCTCTTACTCGGCAATAAACAATAATTAATAGAAATTCTGGAACTAAACTCTTATTCAAATTAATTCCGTGCCGTCAGCCATCTAATCCTTTAATTGATCTTTTTTTGTTCGCAACATGGTCCATTCGAAACGAATACTGCCTGTATCGTAGATAGATGCGTGCATGTATATTATATGAAATGGTCTTATGTATTGTGCTGTGTTGAGCAGCTTAATTTATACAGTTAATTCGATTTAATGATAATAAAATACAAATCGATCCAAATACAAAGACATTCGCTCGTTTGCACAATGCTGCCACCGCCACCGCTGCCGCTGCCGCTGTTGTACATTGTGCCAAAAGATGTTAATCAACTTAATTGGAAAATATGCATGTGAAAATGCTGCGGGCTTATCGGATCGCCACTAAATTCATTACGGATGTTAATAACATGCAATAATTTGTGATTACAAATCGAACTTTCAAATCTCCACGAGAAACTATCGCGCAAACACGCTCCCATGCCAAACTACAATGTACATTGTACATTGTACAATTAACAAAAGCACTAATTGCGATTTAAACGGTACAATTTTGAAGAAAACAAATAACCACTCAACAACGAATATGCACATATTTTGGGTTCTTTTTTGCTTACGAGCAATTTCATGATGAAATCATTAGACGAACTTTAAATATGGTAATTTGAACTTTAAGAGGGTTTCGAAGGCACTTTGGGTGCATGTAATAGATATTATTATGCAGAATATTGTAGCAAAATTATCAAAATATCGGCACGGATTCATCTATGAAATATGGATATAGTTCCATTTCGTGGGGTTAATGTCGAGTATTCCGAATCATTTCGAATATTTGAATATAAGCAGAAATTTCGTGAAAAACATGTTATTTTACCATTGAGCTGCAACTCATACACTTCCTGGAAACTCAATGCGTTGATTCTGAAGACGTTTAGATGTCTTGCATTCGCGAGCAATTTAGTTTTCAACTCACAAATTATGAGCTGTTATTCGATTTCACAAAATGCTAGAAATTGCATTTCGACAAGAATTTTGCGAAAATTCAAAATACTGCACATAAATTGATTTAAATCAACATTTACCTCACGAAACGAAACCATATCGTAACCTCGGAATAAACTATGTCAACAATTTGATACTTTTGGTGAAGTTTTTGTGGGTTGCATAATATATATTTTTCATAAAAATCCAGTTTCAATTAAATTACAAAGATCTCCGTAATAATGAGCATGCATCTCAATGTTGGAATCTCTTTCGCTTCAAAACTTTCGTATCGTGAGGCATATATTTGTTAAAGTTTATAATGAAATGAAGCGATAGAGTTGTATGATGCATCAAGAAAAAAACTTTGACTTGGAATTATATATTGGCATTTTCTCTGTTAAATTCAATCCCATTTTTTATATAAGAATAAATTGAAACTCATTATATTGGCAACCATAAACTATGAGTGCAAACAATTTCCATGGAATTTCAAATCTTTTTCTTTTTCTTTTGGTAATTCAACCGATAACTTTGCAGAATATGAGCCACCACCGGAGCCAGCACCGCCCGAAATACCACCACGTGCTCAATCTCTATTAGCATCATTAACAAAGAAGCTGTCAAATTACACATTGAAAACCAATGAGACGGCTGACATGAAGCATGAGGAGTTTATACCGCAACATCAACAAGGTAAGGCAAATGAAACTAGCTTTAATCTATTGAAATAACATGTCGATAAATGACCGCAAACAGTATACAGTTCAAACAAAATGTGTACGCCACATCTAATGGAATCAAGTTGATTTCAATATTCCATTAACTATATTCATGGGTGACAAAGTAGACGGAGTAAATTTTGTTATCACAAGACCGCAGTCCATCAGATGAAATTAACTTAACTGTCCGTAGGCCTACGACGAGTGATATATGTATGTGCGAAATCATTTGTTAACGTAACAAAGAAGCTTCGCTCACACACTTCGCTGAAAAACCTGTTGGAAATGGATGCAATCATAAAATGACAATAAGTTAGGTCACCACTGGTGGTTTTTGGTTCCGTTTCCGTTTCGTTTTAGTGTGGAGGGAGTAAGTGAGACGAAGAGAGATCGGAAAAAGCTATTTATGAACTTCATTCGCTCTAAATACACTCACAAGTTTCGATTTCCACCCGAAATCGAAAAAAAGCGAAACTGTGATAAATCACCCTAATTATTCTAATGTTCAGCCATTTATCGTTCTGTCGACAAAATAGACGCTTTTTGCACGTTCGAGGCATTGATTTGCCAAAAGAAAATATATTTGAAGATAGAAAAAAGCAGCATCAATGCCATGAAGCGAGAAGCAGAGAAATAACCGTGTCCAATGCAAGGATTATTATTTTGACCGCCGCGCGAGAATCGATTCATTTTTGTTGTTAAGAGCAACTTTGTGATTGAAGCGAATCGGATGTAGGGGGATATGAAGCGGAATAGGCCAAGATGAATTACAAAAGTCGAATTCGAAATGTATCACATCGCCTTGCCTTGTGCACACATACAGATACACACATTCGATAGACATTCAATTGATCAACGACAGGAAATACAATTTACAATTCTGTTGTTCGAAAAATGTCACCGCATAAAACTTTCCTTTGTTAACAAACTGCTCGACGTTCATCTTTTGCTCGCCTTCGTTTGTTCGCTCAATATCACTATCCGAATGGTGAAGAGGAAAAGAAAGTTTTTTTCTGCGCGATCCGCAAAAATGTTCGTGACAAAAAAATATTTGCTGCTATTTGACCGAATTTATTTGGTAGAGCTGCTGCTGCTGCTGCTCGGCCGAAAGATCAAGTTTCGGAAATTGATGATGAGCGAGGGATTGGGAAAGGCGAATGGAAGAAAAGAAGAAGAAAACAATTGCTAAGCACAATATTTCGCAAAAGCTGTTTGTACATCGAAACGGAAATGAATAGCAGTGACGAGCGTATATCGTCAATGTATCCACATCCTGGCAATAAATTGTTTAATGTTCAAACGTTGCTTTCATTTGCGCCGTACGATTCAAACGTAAAGACTATTAATTTTGCCCGTATTTTTTTCCCTTCTTTCGTCTAGCTTTTGTTGTTGGCTGTTGCTATTCGTAGTTTTGTTGATGCTGATGCAGCAGCATCAGCTATTAAATCTATGGAGTGGCATCCGTGACCGATTTTTCGAAGAGCAAAATCGGGTTGCTATCTCAATTTCAACAAATCCGCTTTCAGCGAACAAATTACGTAACCATTAATGCACATAAATATCATTCGGTTTGATGTTCATTGCACTGACTGCAACCCCAAGCCGAAATCAGGTCTTCCTTGAAGACTTGCATCGATGTTGTGTATATACAATGTGCGAATTGAGAGCCACTAAGACCGAAAGTGCAAAAAGTCGTACACATTCGCTTTTTCCTTCTTCTTTATCTCTTTCTCTAGTACATAGTCAATGCGCGCGCGCGTACAATGTAAATCTCAATGTTTTTTTTAGCGCCAAATTCATTTTTTTTATTCTCTCGCAATACGCTTCTCTCAAACACAATTTATTCTCGTATTCAAGACTGTGAAGTGTTTCGCTCTTTTGCTTTGGCAAACTTTTATTTGGCTCGTTGGTTCAACAGCAATTTTCTTTTGTGTATGCAAACGCGTATGCTGCTGCTGTCGTCGCCGCCGCCTTCCTCAATGTTTAAACGTTAAAATGCTCGATGCTGATGCTGATACTGACGCTGACACAGTTAATATTATACACAAAATTATCCGCACGTGCTGTTGAATATTCATGAGCGAGTTGAGCTCTTGTCATTAGCCTACAAAACGGTTTCTTTTTTTTCATGAATGCGTCCTGTTTAAACGATTCACATCATAGTCTCTCTCCTCCCACTCTCACTCTCCAGCTTTTTTCATTCGGGATCGAGAGAGCACATGCACTTCGCCTGCACATCGACCGAAATCTTCTTTAATAAGTGATACTTCTTTGCTATCATCACTTCATTTATTTCCGCTGCCACCACCACTGCCCATTCTGACAAGCAAACAGAGAAAAAAAAAATCGTTCATCTTCCTACTTTTTTTCGCTCGTTCTGTTTGTCGGGCACTTTTAGCCGGGATGCTCCATATTCTCACGCTATATGTACAGTTTTGCCTCAACTTTTTTTGCCTTATGCTCTAGTGCCAGATCGTTTTTTTTCTTTCTGCCTCTTCTTCTCTTCATCTCATTTGACTAACAGTTTTTATTTATCTTTTGTGCGCAAAAGTGTTATCGCTCATTTGCGTTCTTCCATTATGTGTCCAACTCAAATACACACACTCCAACACATACACACGCCCGCACTGAATTGTATCTGCTTTTGATAATTACAATGATAATAACGAAAGCACTTGATGCGGACGCAAGCTAGTGAAGAAGATAAACCGAGCCATTTCAAGTGGTCACGAACAATTTAATCTAAAATATGGATCAATATACATTATACACTCAAACTGACACACACACACACACACACACATGAACTGCCTCCGTGTGCAAAGTTCCAAAAGCTGAAACGACATTTTAAAAACCATAATGGAAACTTCAAATGATAATCTCAAGCTTTCAGTTAATAAATTAAAAGCGACAAGGCACAACACAAACCATATCGTAGTCGGCTTCATATGTTGGAAGAAGCATTTTTAATACGATCCGTAATCTGTTCGCTGGAGCGTTCAAAGGCAAAAGGCAATCTTTTGAGAAAGAGTGTGTGCGAGAGAAAGAGATTTTTCCTCAAATGAAATCCACTTGAGAACAAGATACAGAGAAACACACGACTGATTCAACAGACAGAGCAAATAGAGCGCAACATGGAATGAAATTAGATTGAATAATTTGCGCAAGTAGCCAACTTAATGGCTTTGCCAAAGACTCTTCGGTTTGTCGTCTTTCGAGACTCATTTTCGAACTTTAAAATTGAATGAAACAATTCAGTTCGCTTCGCTCTGTTCCTCATCTCGACGCATTTTAATCTGGCTTTCGTCTGGGTGCAATCAAAAGAGCGTTCATGCATTTGTTGCCATGAGAAACAAATAAATAAACAAAATAAGTTTGATTACAGCATCTAAACGCTTCAATACACACAGTCGTCGCATGCATAGCATATTCATACACAGACGAATCGCTCGTACAAAGGGCATGCTGTGTTACAAAGAACAATTTAATGTCTTTTTATCGTTGGTTGTGATGTCTGGATTAAGGTGTACAATCGTTTGTACGTCATTTAGTCCGCAACAAACGTAGGCACACATGAAACACCCGCATCCAATCAAAAGAGAGAACGGAAAAAAACGATGAACCGTGTACAATCAATTGTCTCTTGGTTTGAAAGCCATTTTCGCAATGGTGTGCTTCGAGTTTGCCAATGAGCTTGACATTCCACGTGTTGTTCAGCACAGCGGTTCCATTACACTCGTTCACTTCCATCACAAATTAATATTCCACAAGTGTCATTATAGAATGGTAAATTAAATATTCGACGATGTGCTACATGTTGCCATAGAAATCGATGCACGAGCGCGCGCGCCCTCATTTACTCATTCCATTTCATTATCCTGGCCATTTGTGCGCGCTTGACGCTCGCACATTTAGACACATTATAAAATAATCATCAATACGTTAGAAAATGTTGGGTATGTGTGAAACGTAATTTCATTTGTAAGCATTTTATTAAATTTTCCCAGCAATTTAGAGATCGGAGCACACACACATATACAACACTGGACCTTTCAACGCAATTTCATTATTCGGGGATATTCGATCTATTCGGTGTGTGTGTGTGTGTGTACGATGCACTTTCCGCAATGAAGAGACTCTTCTAAATTGAGAGATTGGAAAATTCCCTCCACATCCAAACCATTACGAATCAATTTAATTAAATTTCTAGCCCAAACGCTTTATATACCGTAGCGAATGGTTTGCTCTTTGAATTTTGTGTGTGGGTGCATGTGTTGTGTGACAAAGAAAATTCAATTTGACCTGAAAGTCAGACAAAAGACGCAAAGCTCATTTTCAAGCTTTCCAATCACTGAGACACATCAATCGAAAAATGCACTGGCCGGATGCATTGGACCGAACTAACGATATACATGTACATGTACTACTTTTTATTATTGCAACTATTTTGTACTCATTCAACAATAAACCGAGAAAAAAACTGTAGCTGCACGAAATCATGGTTATTTGTTGAACACCGAAGCCAAAGTTTGAAAGTTCACAAATTAACCACGGCTAACTTTATTATGCACCAATGTTTCTATCATCGGCCACAGCTATGAAAAATGGAGATGAAAAACGAGTCAAACATTTTCGTCGCAAGATCAATATTTTTCATACAGCCCACCGTCTCCAGAGCATTTTGAGTTTTCAAAGAAAAGTTTCCATCCGATTTTTTTTTATTTCGCGTTTCTTTTCATTCTGGATTTTATTTCATTTTTATACAACGATTTTTATTACATTTTCACTGTCTGAGAGATCAATGTGCTTTGCCGCGTGATGATGGTGGCTTCTGCAATGATACACTTCGACTGACATTGATTCAAGTTATTTGATATGTAAATGCGTATTTCTTGTAGAATCCTGTCACACGCACCGAAGGCACGTCACGTTGATTTTATGAGTAACCAAAAAAGTATGGAAGCGAGCTAAGTGTATGCGGTTATGTGTCTGTTGCTATTTTTTTCGCTCTCTTTCCCTCTCTCTCTCCCCATATATTCAACGCAATGTGAAAATGTTGACGCCGTTGTGAGTTATGTGGCGACTGTTGAGCACCGTGTATGTCACCGGATTCATGCTAAACTTGTCACTCAAAATACTGTGATTTATTGCGATGACTTGGTTTTTGCATCGTGATACGTACTGATATCTGAATGTATATCTGTCTACAGTGACGCGAGCGCGCGTTTATATGTGTCGATATTACATACTCAAGCATATCTGTCAATAAACTCCGTTTTCTGATCGATACAAGTAAAAACAATCTCTTTGTGACACAAGGCGACATGCATAGAAAAAGAAGCACAAAAAAAATGTTGATTGAAGGGTCGAATGAAATGTGCGTTTCGATTCATTTGCATTTGCATGGAATATGAGCGAGAGTAGTTGTCAGGAAGGCAAAAGCATATGTTATTAAACTAAGCCCGACAAGTTGTGTACACATTGGAAAATGGTGCCATTGAAACAAATTGAATATTTTATTATGAAAAGTGTCTTTAAAGGTTTTCCGTTTGTTGAAGAAGAAAAGCACCCACGGCCGAGAGATCCTTGTCGATGGCTGTTTTTCTTTCTTTCTTCTCAATTTGTAAGCAGGCGCTTTTCATATTCCTGTTCTTATTTATATGTGCATATGTTTGTCTACACCTTTTTCTTCCTTGCTATGGTTCACTAAACGCGCGGCTCTTTCGCCATAGTTGAAATGCAAATACGACTCCGTATTGGTGATCGAAATTAAATGTCGAAAGATGTTGTTGAAAGTGTATGCAGGGAAAAAAAACGACACAGCAAAAATATGACGAAGCGGAAGTAAATCGATACGACATCAGAATGTGCACGAAGGTGTTTGTACAAAGTATGCAGGGAAAAAAAGGTTTATTTTTTTTCGCATGAAGTTTGTATAATCAAACATTATAACTTTTTACATAAAGTTTGTATTTATTACCGGTACATTGTGTTGCTTCGAGCAACTTACTTACTTATTCGTGATTCACGAGTCGTGAATGCGTTCAGTTAATGGAATTGACACAGATTCATCCAACCGAAGATGCACGTATATATCTACTATTTAATATTTACTGTCATTTGTTTCACTTTGTTTGTCGGCTCATTGCGTTGCTGCGCAAAAATCCACACACTACTCGCATGCATTACACAGTGGATTATTATGATTTTATATTATGGTTCATTTCGTTGGATTTCCGAACGATAAAACAAAACGAACAGAGAGCTGAAGAGAGAAGTAGCAAACAGAAAAAGAAACAATCAAACCAACCGAAGATAGATTCAGCAAAAAGTGTCATTCAATGTGATTGTCGTCGTGCCCAAAATGACAATCGAAAGCTTTTGTGCTTTTGTTTGGAATTAATTTAAAATAGGAAAATAAACAGAGCCAAAAGCAACAATGAAGATATGTGAAACGGAAACAGGGCATTTTACGTGTGATCGAAAAATTACCTTCTTGTGAAAGAGAGAGAGAGAGAGAGAGAGAGAAGAAAAAAAGTCGTGAACTAAAACGCCCGAAAAAATAGCGCACAAACACATTTTATCGCCGAGAAAACAAGATAGATTTTACCATACCCGCAGAGAGGTTGTCTGACAAGTTTACAGATGGCAAATTGAAATACGTTTCGATCTCTCTTTCACTCTCTGTGTCCGCCTCTGTTTCGCTCTGAATAAATTGTCGCTGATCTCCTGTTGCGTGTGCTTTTTCCATTTCGTTGTCGACATCCGATTTTGGGATGCTCAAACAAAAACGATTCATTGGTAAACATGATAAAGCCAATATTTACTTTTGTAACTTTATTGAGATGGCCGAGAAAGCAGGGCAAAAACGGAATTGTAATCTGTCAATGTTCATCTCCTTCGTCTTCGCTGTCGTCGCCATCGTCGTCCTCGTCGACATCAAATATACATCTTTCGCACGCCGATCGATTTTGAGACGTTGTCAAAATGTGAAAGCATTTTATCGGAACACGAATCGACCGGAGCTCGTGTTTTCCAATCCAGACTCGAATTTTAAATGCACCGAAAAATTGAAGAGCAATTTGGCGAGAAACAAAAGTAAATTTATTTTGTAAACGAACAAAATCAAAATCATTGGAAATGCTTAGCGATGAAATTCGTCATCAGCTTCGTTCACTGTGTGTGTGCGGCAAGAAAGAAATCATTCGTTTATGCTAGTTTTGGCCTAGGGGGAAAGAACTATTGGTATATTTACTTCATTGACACGTATCGACAAATATTCACAGGCATTTGCACTGCGTTCCGTAGTGTTATTGTTGTTGTTTTCTTCTGTTGCTTCGTCTCGTTCGTGGCGAGCACGAATGACAGTTGCAAATACGCACATTTTATTGACCATATTTGCATGCATTCGCAGCTAGTTATTCAGCGCATTGACACGCATTGACGCGTATTGATCCAAACTCGGTAGAATATGCGATTATTTACAATATTTATATTTTCATTTACTCAGTTCTTTCCCCCTAGGTTTTGGCTAAATGTTATTTACATAAATCATCAATAGCGTTGTCACTATTCCCAATCGCATCATTCTCCATCGCTCGCTCAGTACAAAATTCAAAACAAATACAAAGTGAACGGAGTTGGGAGAATTCTTGGGTTGAGTTTTTTTTCGGGGCGAGGAAAAGCTTTTAAAAGCGCAAATTGCAAAAAAAAGCATTCATGCTGAAAGGAACTTCATTTTCGCATTGTCAATCATCATTGTCGATTTCATATTTTGATAGAGCAAGAGCGAGAGAGAGAGAGAGAGCGACATTGGGTGGTTTTGTTTTTGTTTTTTCAATTCACAAAATCATTTACTATCGAAGCGGAACAATCAAACACGAAAGACACATCCAAAGTACTTTGAAAACATATAAGTTCAACGTCCTCGTGTTGTGTGTGCGCGCTTGAATGCAAGAGACACAATCGTGCAAAAGGGATGAACGTGGATGTGCAGCATGTTGTCCTCTCAAAATATTTTCTATTTTCTATAGCGCACTCTGTCCAACGCGTGGCATGTGCGGCGTGAGCATTGCCTAGCCGGAAAATTGCACCATATAGCCGTCTCCATTGCACAAACTCTCAGCAAAGCTCTTGCCAAGCGTTTGTGCCTCATGCGAGAATGTCATAAACATCACATTCTCTCTCACAGGCAGAGCGCGTGAGAAAGCTTTTTCCATCCGAGCATTCTCTTCAATTCACAATGCTTTGCACACGGCTTTCAGTGCGCTCTCTTGTCGAAGCACGAGCATGACCGAGCGAGCGGCACACACAGAGAGAGAATGTGTGAAAGAGAGTACAACACAGTGAGAGAGAGAGAGAGAGAAAGTCACTGTGAAACCGAGATGTGGAAAACAAAACAAGTGATAAGAGAACGAATTCAGAGTGGGTTTTTCGCGCTGTCTTTTTCACATCGCATCATCTCGACTATTTCCATTTCGTAAGCGGAGAACGGGCCACACACGCAGAGTGTTGTGTTCTGCATCAACATCCATTCGAAAGGAAAAAAAGCGTTTCAGGAACAGTTTTTATCTGGATCGGAATGGTGTGTATTTCGCATTCGTCTCGGTTGAACTGACGAAAAACGGACGGTTTTATTCGGACGAAGAAGACGAAGAAGACAAAGAGGCGAAAAATTAATTAATTGAATTTTTTTCGAACAATTGTGAAAAGTAATCGAATTTTGTTAGAATAGACAGCGAACGGAGTTTTTGCTTTCTTGGTGGCATTGACGAAGAGCCAGAGAGAGTTCAGTGGACAATATATTTCGCGAGAAAATAAAAAAAAATAAAATGAAGTTAGTGTGTGTGATTCTTGTTTTGTTATTGAGTAGCAAGTTCCGTTTTCGTTCACATTGAGTTGATCGTTACGCAGTGTGTTTGTGTGTCTGTCTACTTCTTATGCATTGCATCTATTCGTCTGGCTGTTTGTAAGCCACCAAAATGCCGTACGATCCATTTCATTACGTAATTGTGTGCCGTTGTTGGTATATTTATTGATGTCTACACGATGCAGTAGACCGAATAAGACGAAAAATCATTTTTCGTCTTGTTTTGTGTGAAGAGCGCTGTGTGTTCCATTTCGGTTGTTCAAAATTTTTAGATGGCAACAAAATGTTTGGCTGTACTCGGTCGATTTTGTTCGGGAAATGCGCAGCAGTGCCACGAGGAAATTCAATTAAAATTGATATACATCTTGTTTCGTTCGTATTAATGAATCGTGAATTTCGAGAAGCGATTGCAAGTGAATGAAAATTCGGTTATGCTAAAGAGTTGTTGCGGCTGCTGTTGCTGCTGTTGCTATTTGGGGCTTGGTTCGAGAATTTTCGGCCCGTAAAACAGCTACTATAATTCCATAGCATGAATGAAATTCAATCTGAATATATATAGGATAATAGTTGAAATGGCTGCAATTCATAGCCTCTTTGAATAAAATCACCAAAGAATCGGCTGGATTAATGACAGTAAATATAATTCGTTGTTCATTTGCTTTGAATAAATTATCCACTGTGATGCAGAACAATAATTGTTCATGTCGTCGTCGTCATCATCATCATTTCATTCGTGTATGTGTGTGTGTGGGTTCCCCCGTCCGCTTCGCACGTTCACTCGTGCCCGTGCGCACTCCTAGTCCACTACACTCTTTTGCTTAACAAACTTTTGATCAAATTACAAGCACTTAAATAATTAATTAAAACACGATTAAATATGAATTTCAATTCCAAATGAAGTTGAACTGGCAAAAGTACAAGTGAAATGTGTTGTTAAACTTATGGGTGATTCATCATTGTGATGTTGACGATGATAGTGATGGAGAAGAGAGCGGCTTCGAATTCGGTCGATTGAAATGGATGCTTGGAATTTATTTTGCATCGTACAAATGTGTGCTGCTGCTGCTGCTGCTGTCGCTCCCGCACCCATTCGAATACATATATCAGGGAGTTTGGTTGGTCCCTTCGAAATTCCATTTGCAGTGCTTCAAGTGAGTGAAAGAACACAGCGAACGTGTTCACATATAAATATAAATCGATGCGGAACGGTTCCCATCATCACTCACCATGTTATTGGCATTTTACAAATATTTTCATTCGATGGCAAACTCCGTAAATTGCGATGCTAACAACTGGGTTTTGGCGGTTGGCAGCAGTGACAGCAGCAGTAGCAATGGTAGTTGGAACGCAGCAAAAGAGCGATAGTGAACGAGTGAGAGATTGTGCCAGTGTAAAAGGCACAATGAAAATTGAAATCAATAAAATTCTTCGCCGACGGTTTTGATGTATGCGTGCATACTTTTTACTTCAGGGCTTCCACATATCTTTTCGGTTTTGCAAGCCGTCTGTTCATCGAATCAACATCAAACACATAAAACCGTCCATATAAATGAAATTTCATCGTAAAATATCCTCCTCACACTTGTGTGCCATGTGCAATACGGCTGCAAACACCACCAGCAGCAGCAGCAACGTGAATCGTTGGCGTATGAATCGAGTAAACATATACACACAACCAACAAAACATCAACATTGAACAGCGGTTACAGCGACCACCGTGGCAACAACAACAATAGCAATAGCAGCAGTTGTAGTAGTAGCAACTCCATCACCACCACCGACAGACCCAACAATCGGCGCTCGACAAAAGCATCATCAACAGCCTCACAATCATTATTATTATTTTATCTTGGCATGGAGTAGATATGCTGAAATCGCATACTCTACACTCACTTTTCATCGTTAACTGTGCGATTCGCATCACAAGCGCCAAAATATTTGCGCCGAAAATTAAAATACATACTCTCATGGCGCATACCCACTCACACACAAACTCAGCTCAGTCACTGCCGTTGAAAACTAAACATGCAATTAACTGGCATCCTTCTATCGCAGCCATGTGTATTCTTTGTGCGCTATCTTATCGATAATTATTATAAAAGGTGAAAACAATAGGGAAAAAAAAACAGCCGCTCTCCATCTAAGTGCCATGGCACTGCCGACAAGTGCGAAGGGAAAACGTGTTGGTATTTGTTAAATACCATTTTCCGTTTGCACTTTTTTCTGTATTCCTTAACTCTCTTTCGTTGTGGTGGTTTTGGGTCCGTCACTTTCCTTTCGACGAGCAGCACAGACGAAGAGAGAGGGAGGGATAGATAGTCAGAGCTCTGTTGTTCCAGTAAAATATCATTTTGTCTTCTCGTGTCTGACACTTCGGGAATTTATCTCTGAATGAGATAACACAGTGGTTGATTAATAGCTCTTTGCCCATTTTACTCTCCGAAACAAACGGAAAAAATGTGTGTACATTTTTTGTCTGTTTCTTTCCTGTGATGATGATGATGCTACTGCTGATTTTGCTGTTGCTGTATTTCACTCGGCTCTTCATCATTTTCTTCGTTCTTATCTCTAAATACTGCGTGTGAAACTTCTCCTTTTATCCTATTGTCAAACAACTCGGCCAACAATCAACGACGAATGAAGTAAAACTGCGCTTTGGCTCAATAGGGCGTCGAATGAGAATCATTTTTCTATGGCATTATTTTTTTTTCTTTCTCTCATTCGCATCTCCTTTTGTCTTTAATGTAACCGTGTCCGTAAGCTTGACCATTTTTCGGGTTTTCATTGTGTTACCCAATGACTCAAATCAATTTATTAATTTGATTAATGCTACAAAATCGATTGAGTTTAGTTAATGACAACGATCACCATGCTTATTTCAAATCGTCGAAGAAAATCGATTTCAATTGAACAATAAACACAGAGATTATCGAAATAGAGAATAAAAACGAAAGTATTGTGAACTAAACAAGAGAAAAAAAAACAGAACATTTTCGACCAAACGTTGAATATAATTCGGAATCAAAATGGTTCATCGAAACAGAGCCAATATTGTGGAGCGAGTCGGTAAGTCATTTTCATGCAATTGTCTGCTATTCAGCATTCATTTCATTTTTACTTATTCAGCAGAATGGAAAGAGAGAGAGAAAAATCTGATTTTTCTTTCTTTCTTTTGTTCAGCCTTACATACATTCCAATTTAAAACTTTTCCGCTTCGCTTTTGTTCATTTCATTTTCATTGTCATTGTCTTTGAACAATGAAATTTTTCAACTATTCACACCGAATGAAAATGAAAATGAAAATGATAGTGGGCGAAGGCAAAGTGTCAACGAAATTTTCATAAATTTTGCACAGGCCATTCACGAAGCTCTGCATAGCTTCATAGCTGGGGCAAAAAAAAAAAATGAAATTCGAAACGCACGACAGCGTCTGTTGGTGAGATGATGATGATGAAACTCAGCCATATTCACTGGGCTTACCAAACAAAAGTCATTTTTCAATGCGATAAGAGGTGGCAGAGAGGCGAGCACGCGGAATAAATCTCACTTAGTTGCTCGCATCATAGCAAAATCTACCTTCCGGAACCTATATTTGCTTCAAATGCTGTATCAGGTCTTGCTACAATTTCAAGGCATTTCCTTTCGTCGAGGCTCATCATATTTCTTTTTTTTTCTCCAATTGCCATTCTTTCACTCTCACACGCGCCATCATTCAACAATGCATAGATAAAAATAAAAGATGCTTACATAATGCCACCTCCACATGGATGACAAAAATGTGCGGCTTAAAGCTATTGTTTATGGATACGTGTGTATACGTACATCCACATCACCATAAAATAAACGAAAAATATCTACATTAATAACAGAGTCATGATAATTATGAGAATGGCGTGGTGCATACACAAAAAGTCTCTCAATCCAATATGGAAGCCAGCAACAGAAGAGAGAAAAAAAAACAGTGTGTATAGAACACGAACAATCAAAATGCTGAGCTCAAAAAAGACGAAGACAAAAATGTGAAACACCGCGCGCGTCAACTTCTAAATTAAATGGTACAAATGAGAACCATCGACAATGATATTGATGCCATAGCATTTGCTGCCGAAGAATGTGAAGAGCTTTTGTTTGAATGCTCATTTTTCCCATCGCGCTTTTTCTGTGCGAAAGAACAAGAATTCGACAAGACAAGACAAGACTTCTGATGATGAAGAACGTTGCAAGGAGAGAAAAGTTTTCTTTCGTGAAAACACACGGGATCGGTTGAATATGTATGTATATGCATACACACACCGATCATTACCTAGATTTGCACATGTCACGTATTATGCTGCTGACATTTTGACACATATTTTTTTGTTGTTTTATTTAATTCTTGCGGCGTTGAGCTCCCACTTCCAAGATGAAGACTGACTCGGGTATTTTCCACTCTTTTTCTTTCCTGCTGTTTCGCTCGCCCGCTCTATGTCTATGCTGTCATGCGTGCAATTGTGTTCGATGTAAATGGCTCTATTCTGTTAGTTGTTGATGCTGTCAGTGTCGCTGTTTGTTTGCGTCTTTTCAAAACTTGGAATATGCGTGCCTTCGCAGAAATGCCATTCATGATATGTGTGTCACGTCGTGCAGGGCTCGCATCGGACCCAACTTTTCAACTCCATGCCAAAAAGGTCAGGCGATGTACAAAATCAAACACCATGGAATATTTGCAATCAAATAAATGGATACTGAAAACCAATCAAATCAAACCTTGTTGGTTTTGAAGAAGAAAATTGAGAAAACTTGATGAAAATGAGAAAATTCATAAGAAAAAAAATGGAACAAGTTCAATAAATAAGGAAAAAAAAACATTTTCTTAGAATTTTGCATCAAATTTTCATTAAATCCTAGACTTTGAGTCAAAGTCACCCTTATTTACATTAATTTTCAATTGAAAATTTGTTTTGAAGTTAAATTTCTGGTTCAAATTAGTAACTGCATTTGCTTTCAACAAAAGTTAAGGCCTTCTTCATCTACATTTTCTTCTGGTATTCCCTTGAAAACGCCGCTTTCCAAGCCCTGTTCATCCGCACATTCCGAAGTCGGTCTCCATGGGATCTTATCGGTGCTAATCATAGCGTTGTGCACACGTTTCGTTCCATGTACATAACCTCTATCACTATTAAAGCTCATTTCATTTGGTTCGTGTTTTCAAAGATTTTCATTACGGTTTTGCGCTCATATTCAATTCGGCACGAAGAATAACAAACAATACAATGTGGTACACGCATTCCGTTGTATGAAATATGGTGTACACACAAAAGGCATTTTAGCATAGGAGAGACGTTTAACAAAATTGACATGGACCAATTTTGTCAATATTTTTTTCTTCTGTGGCATGTGCTGCTGTGCGTCGATGTTATTAACGATGCTCATATGATTCTTCAAAAATGCCGTCGAAGCACTATTAGCTCAATGCAACATTCCTGCGGATGATGATGATGATGGTTCAGAAAATTTCACGCAGCATGCGTGCGACATTCGTGATGAAGTTGTACATAGTTTCATTTCGTGAAATGTAAACATACAAATTGCTTCTCGGTTAGAATTTAATATTAGCTGTTATTTGTTGTTTGTTTCATTCACCGAGAAACAGTATGCAATCTCATCGTCTCAAATTCCGTTTGCCGGAGGAAGGCTTCGCTTCCGAATTCCATAGATATATTTAATTACATAACGAAAAACAAATATAGACATCGGTTCACCAATCAATCTAATGCTATCATTTGTTTGAGCTTTCATTCGGCTTTGATCCATGAAAGAAGAATCGTGACTATTACCTCGACGAAGTCTACCTCCCTTTTTCTTTCGTTCCTTCTCTCTTTCTCACACATTCCAAAAAGCAATGCACACCTTATTACGACTGTTTAGCAGGGATGGAAGGATTCTTTTTTGCTGGGAAAAATTAAAAAAACACGTTTCATTCTCGAGCACTCATCATATCCCAATCCAATGTCGGATTAGGGGCGAACAGCACATACTTGGAAAGTATTTCGCATAAGCTCACGTTGCCGCAAATGGCTTTTCTGAAAATCATTCAGTCGTGAGAGACATCTTATGAATTTCTTAAATGGCTTCTAAGCTATATGTTGCCGTGTCGGATGCAGCGTAATGTAATGAAATTAAAAGCATCAAAAGTAATATCCACCGTAAATACTGATTTCCGAAAATCCCCGAATCTAATGTGCAAAAACTGACATGTGTATGATTATGTTTATGTTTTCGCTGATTTTGTTGCTAGCATCTGCACACGCTTAATGTACACATAACCTTTTCATCTCATGAAATCCGACTTAATGACAACAATCTTGTTGGAAAAAGTCTTCTTGAAAAGCCCCAATCATAAGCTTCAGGCAGATTTCAAGCAGCTGGAGTCAACGATTAAAACTGATGAAAATATTTTTGAGCGAAAAAAATACATTTATTCTATAGCATTATTATGCAAGAAGCCAAATCTGACTCTTGAAAATCTATTGTGGAACAAATTATCGTGACGTGGTCGGAATAAAAAATAAACTTGAGAGAGAGAAAGAGCAAAATTGACCACAAAGTTTGGAATTTTTGCATCTTAGTACGGCGAAATCAGTTAATCACGGTTTTTATTAATGTGTTTTGCTTCTGCCTTTCAATAACAAAGTGCAGGCATTACTTTTTTTCGCATTTTAATCGTATTAAATTTGCTAATGGCACACCATGGCATTTCCTTGTAACCAATGAATTTGGATTTGAATGGAAGCGGAGCGCGCGCGCGTCACGCCAACGCTATGCATGAGCTCCCATACTTTGAGTAGAAATTAAAAATACATATATTACTTCAACTGTGTACCGGCAGTTGAAAAAAAAATCCCACACACACATCCATACAACAATATCCGAAGAAGAAGGGAGAAAAAACCTCGTTCACATGCAGAGGCCGTCGACGTCGTCGTTGCCGACAAAAAGTTTTAATTTGAAAAATACTGATTTAAAAAATGTAAAAGTGTCGGAAGCACTTTGCGTTCGTTTTGTTCGATGGTTGTTTCTTTTCCGATGCACAGTATAAAACATTTACACGCATACATTTTGCATTTTTACCGCCTGAGAATTGGTGGCATGCGAGAATGAGTGGGAGAGATAGAGAGAGAGTGCGGGTGTGCTGGAAGGAGGCATTCTCTCGCGCACGGTGACAGAAGGGAGTTGAAAGCAACGGGAAAAACTCTATTTATTATTATAGTTAATTTAAAAAGTTTAGAATTTTGTTACGTGTGTGTGAGAGCGAAGTGAATGCAAGCAAAAGTGCAGGAATGAATACACCGCTCGCTCGTTCGCTCGTTCGAAGTGCAATCTGAATCGACGACCGGGAAAAACCGGGAATCGCCATACACTCTTTCTCTAGTTGTGCGAACGCAAAAGCGATAAATGCACATTGTCTTGAGACTTTTAGTTTTACAAACTGAATTTACAATTATGCACACAATGTGTTTAAAGTTGCAAACGGACGAGAGCAGCGAACAGCAGCAGCAGCAGCAGCCGGGGAAAAAACTGCGACTGCAACACGCAACCACTTTTAAAACGCTTCAAATGTTTGAGAATCAAAGTTGGTGTTTGAATTTGTGTTCCGTCAATCGGAATGACTGCGGCTATGCCAACAACACTGTGTGCACACAAGTGAAAGAGAAACTTTGAATGCAAATTTTTGAATGGGGTGCGCTAAAAGTTATGATGAAATAAAATAATCGAGAGCGACTGGGACGAGAGAAAGAAGTAGAGAGTGAGAGTTAGCTTTGCTTGAGCAAATTTCCAACTTAACTCTGCGGCTCATATTGATACCAATTTTTTTTTTGTGTGTGTGTTTGGAATTTTCAGCTCTGGCTGAATATTAAATGATGTTTTGTCAAGTTTCAAGCTACGTTTGAATTTTCGGTTTGGTGTGCAACGTCACCAACCATTTTCCCTTTAATTATTTCTTCAATGGACGTCCCTTCAAAGATTTGGCTCCAAGATTCCGGTTTTTGTTTTCTTTTGTTCACGAAGTGTGGCAATAATTATGTGATAAGTAAAATTCCGCAGCAGCTCTTACCAAACTGAGGTATATCTTTTCACCATTGCATATCGGTTGATCAAGAATCATACCGAGAGAGAGAGAGAGAGAGAGAGAGAGAGAGAGAGAGAGAGAGTCAGAGATAGAGAGAGTGTGTGATAGATAGAGAGAAACTACGCTTAAGACCGCCAAATGGTTAAAAGGTAGCACATTGTGGAAATCACCCATTTCGAAATACCTTTGCGGAATTCAAAATATGTTAGGTAACACTGAGTTTACACGGTGCTTTGTCAATGCAAGTAAAATGTTACACTCACCCAAATGGAATGTGCTGTCGCAGAAATGTGTATTTCATTCGCAGTGAATAAAAAATGACGAAAATAATTGTTTCCCCCTCCCGAAAACCTTCTTCAATTTTTCTTTTTCCAGCTGGACCGTAAAGCTCTGTTCGAAAAAGAGCTTGGTTGTAAAATCCCCTTTTCATGCGATGGCACAGACCAAACCGAACAAACAAATGAAATGAAAATATTGCAAAATCATTCATCAAATTAATCCAATTTAATCGGGATAGATGGATAGAAATGAATTGATGAACCGCATTCAAACAAGTGGCCAACCGAATACATACCGAAACGAATGAACGAGAAAAAAAAAGCTGGACAGCAGAAGAAATGCGTTCTTCTTCTGCGGGATGGAGTGGCAAGGCAAATAAATCAAGCAGAAAAAAGGGAAAATTGCGAAGCTTTTCTGACAGTCGAAGCACACACTCGATTGAATACACACAATTTCGAGCATTTTGCCTTTGTTTATTCAATGTCCGCGTATTTCCAGTTGATGTGCGCACAGCCACCATTTCTCTCGTTTGCTGTTGCATTTTATCTCATCATTTTGGATTAATTAGTTTTTTTCCTCTTTTTTTACGGACTTTGGCGCTGAAATGTGGTAATTTGCCATCAAAAAGAATGACTACATATAAAGTGTAGGGCATGATGATGTGTTTTTTTTGCTCGTTTGCTTTGATTTCTTTGACGTAAACAAAATCGCAGATCAATAGTTTTTGTGTTTGCCTTTGTACAAGTGAAAATATCGTTTTTATAGAAAACATCAAGCTTGAAGCAAACATTCCATGAAAAAAAACCATGTGATTCCTTTCGAAACATAGAGTTGACCACTCGTTGTTGAAAAAGAAAAAGAAAAACAAACACGAAGCCAACGTAATATGGAACTGAAACCATTTATCTACCATTCCACACTTGAATGTGTGTGTGTGTATCTTTCTGCTGGATCTTGCACCAGTTTTGTTTTGCCTCGTGCGATTTGAGAAATTGTGGTTTGGCCAATGTTTCTTCTCTGCTGCTGCTGCTGCTGCTGCTGCATTGCAATGTTTATGCTTTTACAATTCCCAGCAATTCAGTTTTTGTCTTTTGTTGTGCTACTTTATTCAAAACGAATTCCATTCCATACGTTTAAAAACCAGTGTGTATGTGTGTGTTTGCGTTTTTTCCCTCTTCTTCAGTTTATCCACTGCTATTGGCATCATGCGATCTAAATGTATACATACTTGTCCTATATTCTTCTTGTGCAATCTCACAGATTTTGTTCGCTCGCTCTCGCTCTGCAGATCGGTCAGTTTTTCTGGGTCAGCAATCCATTTTCTTATAATATTTGCTCTATAAAATATTGGATTGAGTATGTCTTTTAGGTTCATGCACATGAATAAAATGAGCTTTTCTTAAAGAAAAAGAAACGCACACTTACAGTTCATTCGAATGACATTGAATCATGTAAAATGAAAACTGCACCCGAAATGATTATGAATGGACTGGGCGCAAAAATAGAGGAGACGATTGTGTGAAGCAAGTAAAACGGAATATGGCATTAAATTGGTCGAAAACAATGAGCAGTTTTATTTTAAAGGAGCCAGAAAAAATTGAGTGGTGGAAAAAATTCTAGAAACATACACGAAGAGAAGGAGAGTTCCAAGAATATAAAAATGAAATCTACCCAAAAAAAAACCTGACCCATCATTATTATTGTTATTATTATTTTCATTTCTCTTTCGTTGCTTATTCCATGTGTGTGTTTTTTGCTTCGTTTTCCTTGGCCAGATACTGCTGATATTCGGATTGTACACATATTTTCGATACTGGATTTTCATGTTGTTCCGTTCGCTTGAACACGAACCGAAAATGGTCTTATCCATACGTTGAATAGCATATACACACGAACGACGAAAAAGGGCCAAATTGGATATCTACTTCATTTTTTACGGATTCTTATTTTTTTGTCCCAATTCTCTGTCTCACTCTATCTCTATCGTGCGCTCGTTTTTCCGTCAATTTTACTAACTTTAATCCATTTTCATCCATGTTCGGCCGAATTATATTTACGAAAAATCATATTTTCCTTTAGATTTTATAACTTTTGTATTGTCATTCGGTTGCGCAATCGTACGCCCGTTTCTCGCTCTCACACGCTCTCCTTCTCTCAGTACATCGAGTAAGAAGTGTTACATTGTTGCAGGCAGATAAATATACTATAGAAATGGTGGAAGAGTGCACGATACTCACAATTTTCCATTTTTCATCGTTCAAGCGCGTCGCAGTCTTCATCTCGGGCCCCGTCATCTTATGTAATCATTGCATTGAAGAGTTGAGTGGAGATGAGAGAGAGAGAGTTTTCATCTTTGTCGGTGTTCGAATACCATAAATTTTGCATTGAAACGACCGTAAAAACGATGGAAAATATTGAAAAATAATATAGAAATTGTATACATTTTTATGCATTGTTCAGTCTATATTGGTGGAAAAAGTTTTTTTTTCCCGTTCTTAAGTGGGGCAAACATTTACTACTATGTACTCAAGAATGCCAAAAATCAAGCACTGAGACTCGAATACGGAAAAACCGACACCAAATTTTTTTACAAGCAAATCGAAGAAGAAAAAAAAGTAAATTTGAATGAAAAGAAGAAGGAAAAAAAACGAGCGATGAGATGAAAGCGAATGATAACCACTTTTTGGCTTCGATCCATATTCATGGCTCAAATGTGGAACGTGAGAGTATCGAGATTTCAGCACATCAAGCGATAAATATGGCTGTACGCTATTGGTTTTTTTTCTCTTTCTCCTACTCTTACTCGCATTCGCGTGTGTACTTCAGTATACAAGTTGTGAGGCACTTCAGTCGATTACTCAATGTTTGCAACGAATTGAATGCTTTCTCTACAGCTGAAAAAACGTTCCATAATTTAGTTCTTTTGTCGACCGTATTTGGTGGGAAATCACCATAAGAAGAATCAATTTTGATTCCAACAACTGAAATTTCACGTCTCTGTACATATGAAAGTGGCACGTCTTCACTATCTGAAAATTCGCATGCTACTGAGAGAGAGAAAGAGAGAGAGAGAGAGATTGAGTAGTAAAAACGCATGCTTTTTAAGAAAAACTAGAGAGCAAACCGTAAGGGCAAAGAAAATACATTTGGTGCGAACAATGGTTGAGAACAAATGTAATTTTGACTAAAAATCGACAATGACAAAAACGCCATCGAATGAATAACTAATGAAAAGGAAGCGCCAACAGGAAAAACAACGGCCGAAAGAAGCGAGAAAAAAACAGAGAGAGAGCAACTAATGCGATTTTAATGAGATTGTTGAAGGAATTGATGTGGGCATCGCATATGCCTCTCGTAACACCACCAACTAACCAGCTTAATGATGCTGCGCCGTAAATACACAAACAAGCTGCACAGCTGTCATCATACGGCTTTGTATATGCATACCATTTATCTATTCGGCACCCCGCGGCCATTTCACCTTCAGTGTACGGTTTCACCAGTTGGGACCGGCGTAACATTTGTTGCGAGAAAAAAAACAGACACCATAAGACATTTTACATTAAATTACATTTTGGCTTATCAATGTTTGTTGCACGCATACCATCAAAGTCCGTTGCCTTTAATGCACTTGAGCAATTGAATGCGGAGTGCGGACATTCTTTTTGAAAATTTAATGAGAAAATAAATTGTATATCTGGGGTTATTGAACAACTTCTCAGAGCACTCAATCAATTTCCCCTATTAATAACTATTAATAAGCGCACTGAAACTAAACGTATTTCATTTCTTGTGATACAATTTTCGTTCCCACGCGATGGATATTGCGACGCGGTACTCAATTTCCGCACTGCAGTCGACTCATCGGAAATTGGTTGGCCTTTTCTCTCTTTTTTCCCTCTTCAGCGCACTCTGTCGGTCGCTCCTCCTCTTTTCATTGTCATTCAATTCATTTTTCATTGCGGCAAAGTTTAGAGAAAAATATTACATCGGTGGTTTTCTTTTCCTTCGACCGTGCAATCAGAATTACTTTCTTGTGTGAGCAAAGTGAAAGCTCAAAATGAATGGAAAAGAAAAATCTGCTGCTTATATTTGCAATAAGATCATATCGTTTCATTGAATGTTGACGAGCCACGAGTAGTTCAATACTACTTCTTATTGCAATCGTTCCGTTTTCTTCTTCGTCATAAACCTGTTCTTCTATTAATTCACAAGTAAGTACCACTAAGATGGTTGAAATGCCGGAAAGAATTCTTCTCAAGGAAAAATATAAATTACAAATCTTATTAGAAAATATCATTCAAGTTTTATTCTTTTGTACGAGTGTAATTTTGATGTTTTCAAGCAGATAGATGGAGTGGAGAGAGGGTGGTTAGCGAGAAAAAAAATACAACTTATACAAAGCAAAATAGTTCTACTCAAAAGATACGACGGATGACAATATCGCGAAAGCAATTGCGTTCAAATGAAATTTAAAAAGGAGAAAATAAAAGTACCCAATGCAATAGCTTTTTTATAGAGCGAATCAGAGATTTATATCAGTAAATTGAATACGATGCGTTGGATTCGCGTCCATTACGGTGTATATGGCATTTATTTCACCTTTTCAATCAGATTCATTTCAAGTGCGACACTGTATCATGTTCATAAAAATAGATTTGATAACAACGAATTGCCTGCATATGAATTTGTCATTCAATTGCAAATGGAAACATATTTTTTAAAAGCACACTCAATTGAGTCGTCGACAAGTCTGTCTCTCTCGTTCGCGCGCATAGAAAATGAGGAAAAAAACCGACGTAAGGCAAAAAAAAAAATCTAGCACACATCCGATGGGAGAGAGTGTGTGTAACACCTTTTCCAATCAGCATAAATTGCATTTATATTGGTTCTAAACGACACAAACTCAATGCTGTGTGTATCATTGGGTGGAATAACGATGATGTGTAATTTTATACATCACATTTTCTTCCTCTCGATCTGTCGCTCTCTTTCTCTCTTTCACTCATTCGTTCGCCTCCGTGCCTGTTTTTTTGCATTCGCCTTTGCTGTTATTTGCCTTTCTCTCCGATATTATATTTGAATTTGCATAAATTTGTATACATTTTGTCATTCGCATCGTCTCATCGTTTCAGCTCTTCTCAGGCGGGCGCTTTTTTCTCACTGTTGTTTATTTTGACTTTTTCGCTGAGATTTTTCTTTCGATTTCTCTGCGTAACAGTACGGAAGCGTGTGTGATGATGTTTTCCACAGACTTTGCCATTTATTTTCACCGCATTTTCATATATTTACATCAATTCGAAGCCATTGATGTTGATTTTGAGTGTCGTCCGTGCAAGGATTGCCTGAAAGAACCAATCTCTTTCACGATCTCTCTCTCTCTCTCTCTCTCTTTCTTTTCGACAGCTAAAGCCCATCATATTCGTCTGATCAAATTTTGATACGGTACCTTTTTCGCTTATCAATAAAATATATCGACAGATTATCTGTAATATGACACGTGAATTGGTCCAATATTGCTTTTATCTTGGCAAAAAGGAGCAGCAATAAAATTGATGTAGAATTGTACGAACATTTTCGAATCGTTTTGTTTACCAGAGACATTTACAGCTTACAATTTTATTTTCGGGCATGTGTCTTCTTCGTCTACGTGCGATGGTTGTGGAGAGAGAAAAAAGAAAGTAAATGATGAGCTATGAATTGGAGAGAAGCATGATTCAAAAGCATTCAACGATTTGATTGTGAAAGCAGTAGATTGTTTCGAAAATCATCCATATTTACCTGTGATATTAACCTATCGACTTGTCATCGGGTTGAAATCACATAAACACACGCAGGAATGGTACCTTGAGGGAGCACAAAAAGTGCAGCGCAAAACGATAAAACGAACACATTGTTAAAGAAACCAAAAACGGTATTATTCAAGGGGATAGACGCAGTTCTTTAACGTACAAGTTTTGACGAATTTGTCTCATTTTGCACCGAGTAGTACCGAGTACATCTATGTATTTTAAATGTAAACTCGAAACTACTCAAAACACTCAGTAGACGTTGACAGTTCTTCGACAGTATACACATTACACTGAACCAAATGGCACCGAGTAGCACTGAGTAGATTCTAGTATCGGCGAGTGTTTTTCGAGTATGAATTCGTGTCTAACCCTTTGGTATTATTCAACCTCGTCTTATCGATGGCGTTCAGGCAACAAGGGAAAGTATTTTCGCGTTTCGTGACATCCACATACATACGCACGCATCAAATAACATATATGTATATGACGAGCAAATCATGTGGATAAGATAAACATATGTGCAGCAACGAAAATTTTTTTTGTGTGTGAGCGAGTGATTTTCGCATTCTGCTGTGTGTTTTATTTGTAGCTGGCTCGCATCAGTACACAGCAAATAAAAACAAATGTCGAGAGAAAATCGCACCAACACTAAGCTGAGATGAGTGTGTGCTGTCTCGTCAGATGGATTATTTGAGAATCCTTTCGCTTCGAAGAGCATGTTTACGAAGTGTCTTCGATACAAATTCGATGATTCCACTTTTAGTTGTTGCCTTTTTCATCTTCTTCTCGTCGCTCGCATTTCCATTTTGCCGCTCGAACACGGGAGTTATTATTCGATTTTTATCGATGAATTGGCGCACTGGATGAAAACACACACAGCTCGTGTATGATTGACAGTAGAATTATTCGATTTCTACTCGACGTTATATCACTACACAGCCACTTGTCCGCCCGCCCGCCCCAACAGCATAATCAAATACGCTTCAGCGACTCTAGGTAACCAAGACCAAATCGAATGGAAAACGAAAATTGCGAGCTATTATTGAATTTTTTTTTTGCCCGATTTTCTCTTTCCTGTCGATTCGTTTCAGATGAAAAACGTGCCCCTTTCAATATTAAGTGCACATTTCTCGATTATTTGATATTAAATACTTTCGTGTTTCATTTATTCATATTGTAAACATGGAAAATGTAATATTCTCTCATTGAGCCGGCTTTCAATTTTCCACTCATATGGAAACGTCTCGCATTTGTACAGCAGCAAATGAATAAATTATATTTATTGGGGAGATGAAGAAAAGCTTAAATTATTTTGCTGAGTGTCTATAGTATCCATGCTCCGCCTCTGTCGCTGCTGAAACACTGATGTAATTTGCTCAAACTGAAATTAAGACATCGATGGGTAAAATAGTACGACACAAACTGTATATTTTGTGCTTAGTTGCAGTTGTTTTTCGATTTTTGGCGAAAATACAATAAGGTCGAAAACCACTTATCATTCTCTCTCCATTGATATTTCGTAGAAAAAAAAAAAAAAGATTTGAGCAAGAGAAGAAAAACGTATAGAAGAATAACATTTCCAATGAAATCGCATTGAATCCAAAGCGATTGAAGCAAAAATATACTTGAAAGTTGTAATAACAATTTTTTCTCTCTCTCGCTTCTGCTTGGCCAGATTAGGCGAGCTCAATATTGTCGTTGCTTTGTTTTTGCTTCGCATAAATGTCATAACCATAACGACAAATATGTTATTGCCTCATTGAACAGAAGTTTATTTGATTCGATTGCCCCCATTATAGTCGAAGTAGTAAATAGAAAAAAAAGAAGTAAAAACCGATTTACTGGAATCAATTTCGCAACCATCAAAAGTTACTTCAACTCTCATTCATCTTGTGCGGATAACAGAAGCTTGACAACTGTTTCTTTTTTCTTTTTCTTTCAGAGTACTTGATGACCGGAAGTCCTCGCACAGCTGGATATCCGGCCCGATCGCCAATTACCAACGATGCACCAAATCAACACAGGTAGGTTTTCCCTAAAATATTCCCTTGAATTTTCTCTCCATATAAAGAGAGTGATATCGGACTCTTTTCAGTGTTCAGTGGTATTGGACACTGCTCAGTGTTCAATGAACACACATAAATCATGCAGTTAATTTCGAGTAGATTTTCCAACCAAATCAAATAAACAATTTCTCTTTTTGAAATGGCAAATTTTTGAAATGAATCGATTCATCTCTATCTGCCAATACCAATTGAATTTCAACTTGATATCACTAATTTTTCAACGAAATCTCGATCATTTTTTCCGCATTTTAGACTTATTAATGAATTCAGGCTAGTTTAGCCTATTTTTGCTATAGAAAAAGTGTTTTTTTTTCTTTTTGAAACCAGAATCTCTAGGCTGATTATGAATGAGCGAGAGAAAAAAATGCTCTTCAGCAATTGCGTCTACTGTTTCGAATTGCACACATTTAATCTGTCTATGAAAACAGGAAATGAATCGTGTTCGAAAAAATGAAATGCAAAAAATTTCCAACCAATTTTCAATGTGGTCGACCGGGCGAAAATGTGCAATTGTCAGTGAACATGCGATTTTTCCTCGTCGATTCGAATGTTCAGCAATGAATGAAAAATTTATACGCTGGAAATTTGGTACGCGCACACATACATACACACCGAGACAAATAAAAAAAATCAACCATACAATCGGTTATACTTCACATAGGTATAAATCAAGCCAATGAAAAAAAAACTGGTGAGCTAACACAAAATATGGAGCGAAAAAAACGGTTACACACATGAAAAAGATGAACACAGTTGAATGGAGCTGTGTGCAGTAGCAAAAAAATGCGTGACGTATCGGTGAATTATACATTCGGTTCGACAAAACAAACAATGTGAAACGAGAGAGAGAGAGAGAGAGAGAGAGAGAGAGGAAAAAAGTTCTGTATATTCAATTGCGACTATAAAAGTTCTGTATATAGAGGAAACTTTTTCACGCCATTCATACACGGGCCAAGACACGCACACACATGAAATCATTTCATTTGGTGAGCGACTGATGCGATTTTCCGAAATCAATAGCTGCTCGTTTTTTCTCTCCCTCTCTCACACTCGACCCTCGATGTTCGACGAACATGTTCGTCCTGTCGTTCGCTCTCTCTCTCTCTCTCTTTCTCTCTCTCTCTCGATGTGACTGAAGCATTTGGTTGTTCTTTCAAAATCGCACCGAAAATGAAGCACGATGTGAAAAGTAGCCTCAAGTCCTCGTCCGTTGCACTTGTTTCTATTTCAAATTCATTTTATTTCCAACCAATTGAATGTGTCCACTGCATCGAATGCGATAACAAAACACCGACATTCCACTAGTCCTGTTAATCTCAATCTTATGAATTGAGCGTAATTTCGTCCGATCTCACCAGCGCTTAAAAATTAATAATCCAGAAATTATAGCGGTTTAGGAGCAATCATAAACGCAATGACACCGGATCTGCAATGCATTTTTGGTCAAGACCAAAATCCGGCCAACAAAAGTTATATCAACTGAATATTTCAACAGCGCAAAATATACCAGAGTCAATCGTTCCGACCACTTGCTGCCTGGCTATTTCTTCCTGTCCATTTAATTTTTATAGGATGAGAAAACGAAAGGTCAAAAATTGCTGTTTTGCTCTTGTAGTTTTTGTTTTGTACGGTGCATGTCTGTGTATGTATACACTTGTGTATGATATTGCCGATGTTCTCTGAAGCATGAGATTTTTTTTTCACTCTGTGTCCAACATTGAAATGGCTATGCAAATACATGGTGGGACATGAGCGTGTGGTTGTTGTATTGGAAGAAAAGTGCAAATAACCAACTAAAACATTTATATTTACGACGCTTTTTGCCACTTTTTACTGTTGTTGCTGCGCTCTTTCGCCTTTTTTCCATTACATGGCTTTCATCTCGGTTCCATCGTATTGCATATTTTGCCGAACAAACGAACACGGTTAATGTGTGTGTGTTTTTTTCTCTTCTTATAATCATAACCCATAAACAAAACACATAGCTATGAATTTTCCTCGTTCCAAACCCCTTCTCTTGCCAGTCGAATGAATGGTGGTGCTGTTGTTTCCTGTTCGCCCAACGTGATATCTGTACTTGCCGTGCACACAAGTGAGAGAGAGAGAGAGAGAGAAAGAGAGAGAGAAAGCAACAAGGAATGAACGAACTACACAAAAACCGATGGTTATTATCAAAGAACTACAACGCGATACACTTCGAAGCGCACACACATAAAGAGTGAGAGAGCGTGGAATCAGTAATGACGGCACACATACCGTTAAACCAACACTATATGCATTAACGACCTTCTTGATAGTGCCAGTGCCCATGCCCATAACATTCAGTGATTATTTTTAATGGCAAAATGTTGTTTTTACGATAATTTCCAGTCATTTTATGGATATTTATGCAAAACTTGACGGCTTTAAGTCGATTCCATAGCGATGATTACACAAAATTGAACTCACACATAAATACATGGATTACTAATGACATCGATGCGCGCTCGCATGAAATGTCAATTTTCGTATTTCAATCCGTTAATTCAACGGCTTTATTGAAAAATGAAATCACTTTAAAATGCAGACAGTTCCGGGGAAAATTTTTCATGGAAAAATACCACAAAACGCATTGAAAACTCGGTCAATCCCGACCATAGCTACCGTATTACACATTTATGACCGACAAATTGCAGATCAATTACGTACATAAACCACGCGCATCTTTATTATTTAAATGCTTGCAAATTAATTAAAATATTAATTTGTTAAGAGCCGTGGCTGCAGCCGGTACTTTTTCAATTATGCCCCATGTTCCAGATATAATATTCAATGGTTATAATTGATCCCAAAGGAAATAGCTAAACTTCGAGGCAAGGATCATTTTCGGTATAATTTATGCAGATTGAGTATTTGAGACGATGTAAATTAAACGTTATTTTTGGCGGCTAGAACAATTTCGCCAAGGGGAGTAAATACAATAATAGGATTTGTGGCCATTTCTGATGACCTATTTATATAAATCGGTTAAATTGGAAATCAATAATTTAATCTATTGAGTATTCTCGATATTCCCATACAAATTTACCAAAAAATTTCTCAATTATTCAAAATGAAAAATATCGAAATTCTCACAGCAGCAGTTCCATTTTATGTGGTCAAATTTGATTAAACACTTTCATTAAAATTGTATGAAGAAAATTTTGTTAAATGAATTTCGATTAAAAGAATTTCCTCAACCGTATATAATAACGTAATTAAAAATGACGTAAATTCATCCAAAGCCTCAACATGAGAGGTTTTTTTTTCTTCATCCAATTAAATGGTTTTAATTGTGCATTTAAATACAAAATGAATTTTCTCTGCACAGCAAAAATTCCAAGCCATCGCTGGATCTGACATGTTTTGCCATTGAACGAAAATGAATTAATCAATTGAATCGGTTAAATTGGATTTTGCCTTGATCTTCCGCATACCAGTTCGCAAAAAATGTCTCGATGCTCGAGCCCAAAAACCCCATCGTATCGATATCGAAAAGGAAAAAAACGTTTAGCTTCACGTTTCAATGATTTTCAATATTTTTGTCTGCAATGAGAATTCAATTTTCCTTTCGGCAATGGTTCATAAGTTCCAAGAGCCGAATTCGGCCACTTTTAATCAATAATGCCGATTTAATGGCTGAACTAAGCCAAGCGAAAGCACAACAACGAGTGGAACGTGGAAAAAAAAATGGATTGAGAAAACAAGAACATAATTAAAAGTGGATCGTCATTGGAGAATGAAATATGTTTCAGCGTTTGAAGTACACGGTATAAGCCGAGAAGTCGAATATCCGAATTAGCAAACAAAAACACAACCGAACATTACTGGTTGATCCAATGGTTTATTTACTTAGGGCGATGAAGATGAAACCGAGAGCAAAATTGTTGTGTTTGGCCAAAAGTCTATTAAATTGAGCCAATTTCGTGCAGTTGTGTGTGTTTTCGCATTCCATGGCGACCGGAATAATTAAAGGCAAATGGATACAGGAAGGCGAATCCAGTGGCGAATAAAAGAATTTGGATCGGATGTTATAGAAAAGTGTACAACAGAAAAACTCATCGCTCTCTCTCTCTCTCTCTCTCTCTCTCACTCACTCACTCATACACCGACCAACCGTTTTGCTCTCGATGAAGAACAAGAAAAGAGAAAATGCGAGAACAAACAGTGGCACACACACAGAGACAATTCCGAAAAAATGAAAGAAAATTGCCCGAAGCAACGAAATGAAAATTTGTCATTATGATAAATGGATTTTGTCGTTGAAGTAATTAGATGACATGAAAAGTTTTGTGTGTACTCAATTAAGTTTAAAGGATATTTTTCCAACTTCTTTCTCATCATTTATCTGTCGTGTAGAGATAAAGATGCTCAATTTGTGTACGGGTTTGCATCGTTTTATTTCATCCAATTTTGATGTGTTTTTTTTTGTTTTGTTCGTTTCTCTTTTGTTTTTGTCAATATAATTATTGTTTTGCAGTTTGGTTTTGTGGATCGCGCATGTCCTTCTATTTAATGTACGTACCTGAGAGAGAGAGTATGTTGCACCTAATTGTCGAATGCTCTTTGTTTCGTCAACATCGTTTGCATACAGCTTTTGCTCCCTCTTAAATCATATGCCTGGCATCCACTTTGCTTTCTCCAGCAGACATGCTGATGGTGACAATATTTAGCCGTTGTTTAGAATGTGTCACTTTTTATGCGACTCATACTCGATGGTAGCACATCTTTTAGCTCTTTTCAAAATCCCTGCTCTTTCCCTCTGCCATCCTTCTCATTCACCGAGTTAAGTAAGTGATAAAAATGAGCGAAACAGCCTCGTTTTCAATAGACTGCCAAAGGGTGTGGTTGGACTTTGTTTTCGTTCTTTTCTTTTTTCTGCCGTGATGAGTGGATGCAAGTGCAACATTTCATTGAAAAGCATTGCTTGATGCTCATTTTGTGGATAGGTGGAAAACAAAGGCGAAAAAATGAGGCGCTTTATTCAATGCACCTGGCTTTCATTTTCAAATTGAACCGGATGCAATGTCATTTAATATTACCGCATGCATCAGATATAAAAAAATTTTTATGGTTCTTCATTGCAACACTTCTGAACGAAACGTTTTCAATGCGCATATATCTTTCTCTTTAAACCATATCTCCTCTCGTTTGTCTATTCACCACACATTTTGCCATTAGTTTGAGTGCTTATAATTGGATTTTTGATATTGAAATACAGAGCATCGGCTTTTGCTGCGTGAATTTTTTCGATTTTCCCGTCGTCTGCTTTTTATTTTCCAGAAGCTAATGGAATTTAATGTGTCTCAGTACATGATCCCAACTTTATTTGTTTTTTTTTTTTCTGATGCGCAAAATTAATTGCTTTCCATAAAAAGATGATGTTGTCTGATTTCGAGCATCGTTTACGATCCACGCTGCTTTGACTCCCATCAAATAGATCGCAGCGAGTGTATGTATATGCTTGCATTGAATACAGTGTTGCTATCTTTAAGAGAGTGACGCTTAAGATGGGTGCTTTAATCGTTTTACTGTATTGTGAGCTGATGTAATCCTTTATTGAAGCCGTGACTTTGCATGTTCAAGTTGAATATTCTCTGCTATGAGCACATCACCAACACACACACACACACACACACACTTTATGCACACCCCCAGCCAGTCAAGTGTTGCTCGTATATTGTCTCAATATTTTCTCGCAAAATATTTGTCTTCATTTTAGAAACGTTTATGCTTTTCAATGTATCACTTAGAATACATGCTCGGGCTATTTGATACTGGGAAAATAAAATTGGAATTCAGATGGATGCAAGACGAAAAATGCATCACAAGTAGGAGACAGAATAAAATGGAATGCGAAAAAAAATTGAAATTTTCAGTGGGAAAAAATCCACAGAAAAATTTCTCTTGCAAAACTTCTTTGGGTTGGTCCAATCGGAAACGAGTTTCATGCGTGCAGCCGCGCACAAGCGGAAGCGCTTTTGAAGCCAGTTTTTTCTCGCATTTTCATCAATTGAAATGAAGTAAGTGCTTTCATCGTATAAAAAAAAACAACTTGTGCCATTGTCATTTCAATGATTCTTTAGACATATCAAAGAGCTGCCACTTTTTTTGCTCTACGCTCGCGCGTGCAACATCTTTTGTTGTTGCGATAATTTTATTACAATTTGCCCACTTTTGTAATCAAATGAACTAATCGAAATATAATGGAGCCTTTTGTTCGGGCAGGAAAACCTGAAAAATGGACGTGAACTGCATTCGCAATGCGTTTTTCATTCGTTTTCCATTCAATGGCAACACTTCCGCCCTCTTTCATCGCGCCAGAAATGAGGGCAAACTCTTAAGTCTGTGTGACAAACAATGCAAGAACATTTTTACTACAACACAAAGATGAACGAATATTTTATGTATATTTTCCCAACGCTAACCTTTTGCACACAGTTAAACTTGAAATTTTGTTTTTCTCTTGAAATGAAACTGTGTGTGTGGCACACGTAGTGGATGAAATCAGAAAATGTGGCTTTTTTTTAGCTTCAACATTCTTTTGAATGCTGAGTACCTATTATGTGGAAGCAATTGCATCGCCTCGTTTGCATTGCACTTTTGCATCGATTCACCTTTTTTACTGTTCACCCATGTTCCATGTAGCGAAATTGTGTTTTTCAGCTCAAACTTAGTCCTTCATTTAGGTCGGTGTTTCAATGGAAAATTGCACGATTTCTTTTGACAAATTTCATTTAAAATGTGCCACACAAAAGTTAGTTCGTCAAAATTAGTAAACTTTATTTTTACGATGACGATAATGGTCAACAAATTAATAGCACCGAGAAAATTGAATAATGGATGTAATTTTTTGCATGAATTGAACCATTGGCTAGGGCAAATTAATGTTTTCATTAAAAAAAAAATGCTTGGACCAAGTAGCTTGGCAAAGGCTACCAGCAAAACGAGTGAGAGAAAAACGGGAATCATCCTCTTTCAGCACTTGCCATTTCATTTATGATGTCGTTACAATTATTACGAACTATTATAATTTGCTCTGTTTTTGAGCCATATTTCTTCTTTTCCCTCTGAACCAGTGGGAATGTGCTTTTTAAATTCATTTCGCAGTTTTTCCGTTGGCTGCGTTTTTATATATATTCAACATGAATATGAATTCTGGTGTTTTCATTTTTCTCTGTTCTTTCTTTGTTCGAACCATATCATTTCACCTGGTTTTCAACGGGAAAAAGTGGATGTTAAGACTTTGAAACAAAAGCCTGAAGTGTGGCGAAGCATCAAAGCATATCTCGAGCATGCTTGGCAGAAGTAACATAAAATTAAATTGCAAAACAACAAAACAGCCGAAGGATCATTTGCTTGAGCATGGGCGGCTCGTGTTATTTTTTCCAACATCGAATACATTTTTCTCGGCAGCCGTTCTGGGTTTTTATGCGCGGCAATCGCAACAACGTGAAGAGACGAAGAGGAAGAAAGAGAGGAATTGTGAATGGTTTGATAATTTCTTGACATGGTTTTCAATGTTTTTCCCGTCAAACAAACAAGATGGAGCACATCACAAAAGAAACTAACAAATTATAACAAACTCTCGAGCAAACGAGACTTCGTACACATAAAACAGCATTAGAGAGAGAGAGAGAGAGAGAGAGAGAGAGAGCAGCTGTAAAGCACAAAGAGTTCAAGCACTACAACTATAGCACTGTATCGCAAACCCCCATGAATGAATCCAAGCCAAAGCAATGGAAAAGTGAGTAGAGCATGGAAGGAACATGGAATGAAAAAGCCACTCGGAGTCTCGTAAATGTCTCATATGTCATAAATTAAATGGGAACATTCCACTTTCTCACGACTGAACTTCAACGAATGAACGAACGACCGACCGACTGAGTGAGAGAAATCAAGCACTATTCAAAAGCGCACTGCTCATTATAAATTTAATATTTTATAAGTAAGGCTTTTTTCTGAACCATTTATTTTTGTGCAGTGAGCGAGTGTGTATGTGCGTTTTCCACTGAAAACTTCATTTACCCGCTTTTAGTCATAGTTTTGGTCGACATTGTATGGAATCATTTGGTTGTTTTTCTTCCTATTTTCAAATGTTTTACACAGTCATGCGTATGTTATGTTTCATTTGGAATGCAGAAAATATAGTGTAACTTATGCACAAGCATTCAGAAAATATGAACGAAGTGAAACGACCAGTTGCAATGTCCATACGCGTTGGACACAACAAATCTACACTCGGATGATCGTAAAAAGTGCGCCGAAAAAATCCACTCGCACAAAGAATACAAAGAATGGGGAGCCCGAGTTTTGTGCATAAGCCGAGAGAAATATTTTTATTGTATTTATCACGCTATACACTTTTAGCAAAAAGACTTTGCCACGAGAGCGGCGCTGAGGCCCCTTCATATTTCATGCATATGTCTCGTGTTTGTTGTGCAAATAGACCGAATATCTTAAAAGCCGAGCATGTTACTTTGATGTGTCGATTGAAAAACCCTCAAATAAAATGCTTCGTACGACTTTCGTTGTTGTCGTCGTCATCGTCGTCGTCTACGTTCTCGTTAGCTATGTGTGTAGACAATGGGATTCCTCACCTGAGGAAATATTCAACATTTCATATTTACTTAAAACGTTTTTGCTTCGATGCAGAATTGCATAAATTACATGGCAGACGATTTTTATCTCGGCAAATATATGTATGTTCTAAAGTCAAACTTGTACACACCGTTCCAAACAAAGACATTTTACCCTCATATTTCTCCATCTTTTCTAGCGGCTATCTGGAGTGGAAATAAAGTGGAAAAATATGTATTTTATTTATATTTCGTTCAGTTTTGCTTAGAAAACACTTTTGAAAAGTTCTCGGCGAATTTTTATTCTAGGCTGAGTTTGTCGACTCGACTATAACAATCAAAATTCAAATTCAATTAAACGGACTTTTCTTGATTCAAGCCAACTTTATTTTTGCATTGCGCGACACCATGACAAAAAAAAAACGATTCCATTGAAAATGGGAAAAATTAATAAAACTTTTCCGTTTCGATTGAATTGAAAATGTGGTCAGTCGGAAAGTTGTTTAAAACGCATCAAATTTGAATAATAATAATCTTTGAATGACGTGCGCTTTAGTGGATTTGTTGATCAAAAGAGACAGACACATACAGAAAAAAAAATTAAGCAGGCGTTCGGACAACTTTGCGAGTGATAATGATTGTTTACGAATGTCGTTGACATTTAATTAAAATCACACAAATCAAATCGAATTAATTTCAATCCGTATTTCGATTGTGATGATCGCAAATTTTAATTAGCATAAAAATTGATTTCGAAACTATATGAAAAAAATAATGACATTGTGCGAGCTGAAGCAGTCGAGAGTGAGTGTAAGAGAGAATGGAGGAAAAAAAGTCATGAAAAATGTCCATTTCGTAATGAAAAACCACTTCACATGTCCACATTCGGATCGAATCATGTTTATTGAAGTTTTGTTATGGCTCTGTAATGGAGGGTAAAAATAGACAGAGTGGAATTGCAAAAAAAACCGAGTTCAGCATCAAATAAACCATGATTAAATTTGTGCTAATGTAACGAAAAGCCTCAAAAACGCGGGATAATTCAATTCTGAAACCATAAAATTTGAACTGAAGCTCCCGAAAAAAGAGTGAATCGACAAAAAAAAATGCACATTGCACAAATATAGTTGCTCTATCTCTCTCTCGCTTTGTGTGTGCCCACAACAGATACTCGATGCACATTAAACAGCCGAGAGAGAGAGAGAAAGAGTCATGAGTGCAAGTGCAGGCGAATTTGAAAATTCCATTAAGCTTTCAAAACTCATCTATGCCGAAAAAGTGTCTGTCATGTGTTTTTTTTTTGCTTGTTTCACTTCGGATGCTGTGGTATTCGCCGTGTGCTTTATGCGATGGACTCATTGCATGAGTGGTCGAAGCTCAATGACCTTTAATTCGGTTCACTTTGAATTTCGGGCGACTAACAATGCTTTATGGCTTTTGGGCGTTGAGCACAGAGATGGAAAAAAAACCATGAAGAATTATCGCAAAACAAAATAAAATGCAGATTCAATTATTTGCATTGCATCCAACGACACTTAAACAAACAAATGCAATCGCACCAACAGATACACACTCATACAGCACCCAAGCCAAGAGAGTAGAGAAGAACAAAAAAACTCAAGGAAAAAAAACCAGTCATTGGTTAATAACTGACACTATGAATAATTTTCGGAAATTCATTTTTGTGCTCGGTAATGATAACGTCGGATGAAGTTATCAAGGCAAACGTTTTTTTCACGTCAGTCTCTCGGTTTGTCGCCTAATTCGTTTATACATTTGCATGTCATGGCCAGCATTTGTGCATGATCTGGCATCGGGGCCGGAACAGCAACAACAATAATACCAACCGTGGTAGCAGCTGCAGCTGCAAAATCTCCACCATTCAAATTGGATCAAACTGAATTGCAAAAGCGGGAACCACAAATAGTCACCAAAGTCACATTCAATTTGCCACTGCCAACTACGGTTTCGATTTTTGTGCTCAACATCGTTGATCCAGTGGAAAAATCAGCCCGATACAACCACCATCGCCGCACTTTATAAACACAAATGCATGACATTTTTTCCCTACCGCATTTTCTCGCTCTCTCTCTCTCTCTCTTTCTCTCCCTCTCTTTCGCTTCTCTCATTCACCCTCACCTCAGCAACGAATTAAAATTGTGTTGTACAACGAACATAAAGACCCAACCAAATAATTGTTATGTAAATAAGTGAAAAATTCATACCAGAATTCGCATTTGATGCACACCAATTGCTGGATAAAGCCATGACAAATAAAACATAAAAGTTTTTCCGAAAAAAAAAAAAAATTATAATAATTTGAATAACGTCTCTAATGGTAATCTTATTTTGCATAGCTCTCTCTCTCTCTCTCTCTCTCTCTCTCTCTATCTCTTCCGGCCTGTATTCAAGACCGTGAATAATTTCTTTGAAATATTTCCGAATGGAAGAGAGATTATTATTAAATAATATCGGAAGCATAATTTCGGATGAACATTTAATTATACTATCTGAAGTGGTCCGAAGTAGTATTTTCGTTCGATATCCACCGTTTTTATTGCTCATTGCTCAATAAATTCTTTTAAATTATTAGAAGAAAAAAAATGCGTTTTATTACTATGGACATTATTAATATTGCGGGGCAATGGCACAGAACATCTTTTTTTTTGTTCCGTGCATGTGTCGCTTCATCATCGTTTCCATGGAATTAAAATTTTATTTATAATGAAATTCTTGTGCCGACAATTAAGAGCCATAAAAAGCCGTCATCATTACCAGCGATGCTAAAATGATGTTGAGTTCTTCCACAAAAAGTGGAGAAAACATGTTTGCGTGCTCTAAAACGCGGAATATTTCAAGTGTCCCGAAGAATTCGAACGCTGAAGATGAATTCGTGAAAAAGCAATTTCACTAAATGACGCAAATGATGTCGTATTATCGATTTTTCGCATTGTCTTACCCGAGCGACAAAGAGCCATTTGAAAATGTTGGTGTTCGCTCCAATTTGTATCTCTGCCATTGAATTTATTGACAATATGTTTTTTTCTTCTTCTGCGGTTTGTCGAGCTCTTAAAGTAATGTGGCTTCGAATTTGTTTGTTGTTGCAATTTTGGAACATAAAAACACACCCTTCACGATACAAATTCGACTATATTTACAGGGAACACGCGCAACAGTCGCTATTGAGTAAACAAAATATATTTTTGTACACACGAGACGAAAAAGGACGATAAAAAAAAACTACGAAACGTACACGTCGAACCCATCACAAAAGCGACAGATATCGATCAATGAGATGGTACAGAAAACAAAAGAAGATTTGCAATTTGGTGAATAGGAAATCGTATAAATGAAATGCATAGATGTGAATGAATGGAACACAGAGGTACGGGGTTTCGGTGCCCAAAATCGACGCAATGCCATTTAGATTTTGTGCTATTTGTTCAATTATGCCAAAGCGATTGAGCACGAGCAACAGAAAAAAAGACGTTTTTTTTCTATGGTTTTGTGAAGGTATATATTTCGGCACCGGTGCAAAAAATGTTTGAATTTCATTGTATTGAGCATTCCAATCTCTCGCACTCACTCTCATTTCCCCTTTGGCATTGTTTGCCATCCAGTCGGAGCAAATAAAGACGCTCGTACAATAAAAATTGAAAAGGGAACCAAAATCCAGAGCAATATTTGATTCAACTGCTCGCTGTAAGCGAAGAATTTTTGGATTTGGTTTCATTTTTGAAATTGACACATTCCATTCTATTCTCAGCGCCCGTTTCGATAAGCAGACGTTTTTCTGCTTGGACTTAGTGCATTTTTCTTCGTACCCATCCACTCGTTAATGTTTCCGATGCATATATATTTTCTGGAGGGTGTGCGTCAATATTTAAATCCGTCAATTTATTTCATGTTTATTCGATGCTAAGGAGCTGTAACAAGCATTGTCAATGACATCAAAAATATGCGCCAAAGACGATTTAACGAAGTTGAAAGCGAATGAAAAAGGGGTCCTTTGTCACACATATAAGAAAATGTCACCCGCTGACAATCGAAATAAATGTATGCAAACGAAACGCTGGCCGTGTTTTTCTTTCTCTGTGTCTTAAGACAACGGGTTTGTGTTTTTATTTAAGGTGACACAAAATAATGAGCATTCGCCAAAGGGACACACTCTATCTCTCTATCTCTGGGAATGGCTAAGGTTTGCTCTTTCATTTGATTCAATTTCCGAAATTGATGGTAGAACGACACAACGAGCGCAGGTAGTTGGTGAAAGAAATCGATAATGCGAAAGGCGCTCGCACGCACACTGCGTGATCGGACCAAAAGGTGTAATCAAAACTCGAACTTTGCCTCGGAATGATGAAAACAAGCCCTTCAAGTGCTCTTTCAAATGGAGAAAACCGAAAACTTTATAGTCGATTTTATTCCATTCCATTCCATTTTCCCTTGTCGCTTCTTCTGAAAGCGGCTAATTAATTTAAAATTATTTTCCACATTTTTTCCCTGCCTCTCTCTCTCTCTCTCTCTCTCTCTCTCTCTCTCTGTCATTTTTCTCTGTTTGTCCTCTACGGCCAGATTGCCAGGCTCTTCGCTTCAGCTATTATTTTATTAATTTTATTTCTGCTGCTGCTGCTTCAGTCTAGTTGGGAAATAACTTTGAAAATTTCTTGTTTACCATCTTAGCAGGCAGAGAGAAAGAGAGCTCAAGTGGAAAAAGACGTGTGTTTTTTTTTGCTCATCGAAACTTGTCCCAGTTTTCGGTTTGTTGTGCAACTTGCAAAGAGAAGTCAAGTCCTTGGCAAATATTGATTTTAATTTACAATTTCAACTGAAAACTAATTTTCGTGTTTGCCACGCCAAACGATACGGCGAATAGTGAGCCTCATACGTTATATAAATGGACACTGATGCTCGAATAAATGAGTTAGTTACCGCTATTGTTGCTGCTGCTGCTGCTGTGTTTGGATCGTTTATCTTAAAATATTTTATATAGAGAAAACGAGGAAATAAATGGGTGAACGTTTTTCAAAGCATTTATCACTGACCGAGACACGGCAAGTTGAGCGAGCAGGAAGAGGAGAGAAAGAGAGATAGAGAGAAAAGGCGATAAAACGGGTTGTGTAATTGTTCTAATTGAAATGGGCGAATAAAATGTTGCACTCTCTTGAAATTACATTAATTTCATCAGCCAAATAAGATTTGTTGGCTGCCGCATACATGTGATCGCTGAGCATATAGTTGTAAAATAATTTATAAAGATAATGTCGAAATGTGGCGATGGTGAATAGCAGCAGAGGCAGTCGCATCAGTTTGAATTGGTGGTGTTACGTTTGTCGTTTTGTGTTGGATTTGCAACGAACCGCACCCGTCACTCCCGTTGTTTTCATTCAATTTTCAATTATCCTTTGGAAAATACAAAGTAAATCCGCTGATTCGAATGAATCATCGTTTTGTTCACATGCACAGAACGAACAAGCGAACGAACGAACAGGCGGGCAAACGAGTGAAATTCAACGTATTGGTATTTGTTCATCTCATTCCACAGCCCTTTGCCACAAACTCACACACACACACACACATTTCCAATTGGTTTCATGTCCGTTTCGTTTGCGTTTAGTCATTCTGTCATTTCGCTTCGTTGGAAAGCAATTGTTGGTTTTCTTTGTTAGATGCGTTTTTCCTTTTTTCGGTTCCGTTTTTGTTCGTTCGATTGCTTCGGTTCGGTTCAGGGTGGTTATTCTTCTCACTCGCTTTTTCGTTTTTTTTATTTCTGATGGCAGTTCGATGTAGTACGTCTTGCTAGATTGGTTTGAATAAATCGAAAGGGAGACGTTTTATTGACAGACTCCAACGTACGAAAAGTGTTTGTTTTACACACGGAATATTTCGATTTGATATGGTTAAAACCTTTCGATTAATGTGAACAAGTGGTTTCACCGCAAATCGAAGTGGATTACACATTTAGACAGCGCGCTCGCTAGCGAGAGAGAGAGAGAGAGAGAGAGAGAGAGAGAGAGAGAGAGAGAGAGCTCAGTTTCATTCTTCAATCCAAATAGCACATACTTACACAAGCAGGCTTGATGGTGAACAATGACATAATTGAACAACGCCAAACATTCAACGTAGATACCGCGCTTCTCAGTCCATTCGATGTGAACGTTCGCCCGTGCCGAGCTGCATGATTAACTGTGATTATTATTGAATAAAAATGGGAAACAAAGAAAACGGAAAATTCACATATCATGTCTCTTTTTCAATGGGTTTCGGTTCGACTCGGCTTTTTCTCCCTTCTGATATCCCCTCAGAGCTGCTTCCTTTTTGACTATGCATTCACTTATCCAGTAATACAATTTGATGTTTTTGTGGCATTTCTCGTTTGTTCATCGCAATTGGAACGAAATGAAATAACAAATGCGAAACCACATTCTCATTGCCACAACAATTGTATATATGTTGCAATACCCACTTACACATGTGTACGGCGATGTCCAAATCGAATGTGTCACAATTTTCTGCAATTCATTTTGTGTTCAAATTTTGGCTTCACTACAACAACAATGTCATTTATCAATACGTGTGCTGTATTTTCGCCAATGGCGAAAATATATTCCAAGAAAATCCAGATATTGCCATTTCGCAGATGGTGACAACCAAGAATATCTTTGATTATGGCAACAATGTCGTTGGTGCATTTTCTTTGCCTTGATCACATTTTCCATTCATTAGAATGCCTCGTGTAACAAGCACAAATAATCCAATGTGTATTGTAAGAATAACACTCTGCTGGATTTTTATTGACATACACTCTTATCGTTCGATACACCTTACACGTAACATTGACATTTTTAGTCACTTTCTACCACCTTCAACTGGCCGCTACCAGCCAAAAGACAACTATTTGCATCACACACACACACACACACACACATCCACCACATCACTGGAGTATTTCGAAAATGACAATTTCGGGTGCAAATTATTGAGGCATATTTGAAATAGGTCAAATTTATTCATTTTAATCACATTTACCGTTTTCGACAACATTTCTGTTTGGTGTTGGTGTTGGTGGTAGTGGTGGCGCGAACGTGCTACACATATTTCTACTTAGGCCATTGACAATAAAACGATGAGCTAAGTCGCTCCGTCTCTCCGTCGCTCTCTCTCTCTCTTTCGCTCACGCTCGAAATTAACTCGAAATATCTTACGATGCATGATTCGCTGGGGTACATGCTTCAGGTCCATGACATGCCATTGTAGTTTGCAAAATGGATTTTATGAATATGCAAAATACATACACACACAAACACACACACACATGGAATCCGAACGAGTCGAGTGAGCCAGCGACGAGTATGTTTATATGTGTGGAAGCGAACGGGCGCGTACACACAATTCCTTTATCTCCACATTACATGTCGAAAATTTAATGGTAACGTCACACTCTCTGCATACAATCTCACATCGTTTAATCCGCATTCCAAACACATTCAACGGAACGGAATGCAAATAGCTATTGAGTGCAATTTAATCGAATGCTTCGTCGGTACTTGGCAAAATGCTATGGATTTCGGTGCAAATGGATTATTTGCTAGCTGCACATCCACACACACACACACACACACACACACACACACATGCACAACGTACAGAAACTCGGCATTTTCAACAACGTGCAAGTAGTACAGAGAAAATGGTGGCGATGAAGAGGCAAACGAGGATGAGGCAGTTACGACTAACGGATTCAGGTTATACCTAAGAATCTGATGCAGTCAGTCGTAAGACTAATCCGCTGCATTTCAAGAAAATTTAGCTAATGACAATCGCGTGTTTTCCACTTCCGGATTTCAACAATCCCATTCTTATGTACAAATATATAAACAACATCCCGTTTCGTTATGGCATAATTCGTTTGGCATTAAAAATTCGCTGCAACGAGATTGTATAAAATATATTCCCCACACACTCAAGAATTCTTGAATCATGTTCTTCGTCTGTTTTTTTTTCCTACGTCATTTATATTACATTGTAAACGAGTTCTTGTTCAATCTCAACGAACGAACACCAGAGAAACTAGGTCGATCGATTTAGTTGACAATGTTCCAATTATTTACGCATGATTGAATGTACAAAATTTGTTATTGAATGATAGAGAGAGTGAAAATTACTGCAGCAGTAATTAAGTGTCGTACCTTGGTTCAACCAGTAGCAGTACCACGCACCAGTTAAGCAGATTGTCGTCAATTCCTCAAGTACTCTACTTGATATTGATTCGCATATGTATGCAATGAAATAAGGCAATGAACTCTCTTGCTCTCCTCATTTTGTGCGTTTCGTCTTCTCGTACTTAGTATGTATACCGCTGTCGATTTGCTGCTTCATTATTTAAATGATGAGCACGTGTACAGCCGAAAATGGAAATATGCAATCAATATCGAAAAATCAACAGATTATATATCATACGGAAATTGTCAACGCGACGATTGCATGCACTTATTGAGTCAGACAATAAGTATTGTGATCAACATGACAAAAAAATATATGAGTGATTGCATCAATTTTTAATTTGATTTGCGATAAACTGTATGCGCTAAACAATCGTATCCTCCGTTTTGCACACGAACCGATTATTTATAGTGCACTACATTGTTGCATATCTCGAATTTGGTCGCCACCTGCCTGGGCTGTCATAAACAGCTGTTTCGCGATAAGGTGCACTTAATGGTGTGCTGTCATAATTTCTGATTCGCATCGTTTAAAAATCAACATCAATTAAGAACATTGATAATCGATGACACAACCGACACATCCACTGTATAAACGTTGCAACGATGCCAAAAAAAACGGCCACTGATTGCATTTTCGGTATGCTCGCGTTGGAGCAGCGGCAGGGGCAGCAGCAGCGGTAGCAGTGGCAGCAGCAGCAGCAGTAGTAGTGGCACCGAGCAACAGCAAAATGAATGAATCCATACGTTTGTTATTCAAATGTACGATTGCCAAAATGTGGAATGAGCTTTAATTAGAGCGGCGTACTACAAATGTAAATTCATGGAATAACCGAGAAAATTAGAAGCACGAAACTTAAATAAAATGTTTCGTTTGCCAAACGGATGGGTGTATGTGTGTGTTCACTGTTCAGTGCAATCGTAGCCGGAATTCAAAATGAAATCCATTTGCAATTGATGATGTCGTTGTTTTTCGTGTTGCGATTTGCTGATGTCAAATGCACGGTCTAGCAGATTGTATCTGTCGGTCTTTCGATTCGGTTGTCGGAACGAGAGAATTCGCCATGGTCGTTTTTTTCGTGCGCTCGAATACATTGAAACATCCTATTACTCGGATCGAATGTAAAATGAGATGCTTTGTTTCCACTCATTTCCATGCAATAGAATCATTTGCTTTGGAAATAACTGTTTGGCAGTTCGCTGAAAATTCAGCACGTTGCATGAAACATTTCGCTGCAACCATTGCCATGAGTATAGCAGCAAAAGTAGCAACAGTAGTAATGTACAACTACACATATATTCACGCGTTAAAATAGAATCTAATTGCGATCGAGTGATAAAATATGGACGAACGGCCAGGATGAAAAGGCGAATTGGCCTGATGAGTGGCATCGGGTGGCAACCATTTTTCATTTGAAACCCATATTACAGCTCTTTGATTGCAATACGTCCATTCATTTGGATTTCAAATGAAAGGCCATAACTAACCTACAGCAAACATTGTATTGTAGGTGAATTGTAACAATTTTTAATTGAAATGAAATAGAAAAAAAATCAGGAGTTACAAAAAAAATAAACTAAAATCAGTCACACTGTCATGGATCGAAGTTCCAGTAAGCAGTTCATATTATATTGTGGATGGAGTACGAACAGAGGTAAATTGCGAACTGACATCGTCGTACAATGTTGAAGCTCTCTCACATTTGTTCCGTATGCATGCGGTCAGAATAATATGTGCCTGTGTCGATGGTGTACGCATACGAATCAACTAATAAAACGGCACTTGAAAGCCAAACAAAATGAAAGAGCAGCAAGCATATACCGACAGAACGAGGAAGAAAACAACAACTCTAACCGAAACACCAAACGTTAAACGAGACGATGCTTTGGCATGCAGAGTGTACTTGTGCACATGCAAGAAATTGTATATTTTAATGACATAATAGTCATTGTTCAAATAAAAATGGTCAAATGCATTGCTTCTCTCACACTCTCGCTCACTCTCTACCTCTATCTCTAGTGCGAGTATTCACCATGTTGGCTGCTCTTTCATTCACCGCTTCATGCATTCAGTGTGTATGTGTGTGCTCGACATCGACATTCGGTTTTTGGCTACGTCAACCGAAATTTTCGCTCTGTAATTCGTAAACACACATTTGGATACAGGCTGAAACCGTTTCTCGCTCAGCAATTACATGCAGAGTGGACAAAATTACAGGGACGCGCACACAATGACAAGGCTGGCATTAAATGTAATGACATGACACAAAATCCAAAATAAGGATCTCAACATGACTGGCACAAAAAAAAGAGAATCGAAACACATTGACCAATCCATCTCTGTCGCTCCTCTTCTTCGGAATGTGTCCAACAGCAACAACGAGAAAATGTCCCGTTTTTTATTCACGCGCAAAATAAATGTTTCCATTTTCAAAATGGAGAAAAAAAATCCTCTCCTGATAAATACATTTTGTGGAGTCATTGGCTTTTGTTTCGATGCCCATAATTTGCCATTTGTTTGCCTGTTACTGATGTTACAAAGTAATTTCATTTGGTTTTGATGCCATATGATGAGTATTTGTAAGTGATATCGTTTGACAAACGCCGCAATTTACATATTCCGTTTGTGTTAATGAAAAACACTTCGAAATTATTATTTCATATGCCGCTTATGGCACAATTTTCACACAGTCAAATGAGGGAACGTGGCGCAATGAAAGTGTGTGCATGTGTGTGGTATATCGCTTTGCAATGACACATGTCAACACTAGCCATTTCAATGAAATCATTTGCAAAAACATTGCACGCGTACTCATCACATCTGATGCCGTTTTTTCCTCCCGTTCACTTCGTTCGGTTCCATTCACGTCGCGAACGGACGATGGCAATCTGTTTTGAAAATTGACAAGTTTATGCATTTCCCGTAATTGCTGTTTGATTTTTCATTTTGTTTGATTCCGCCTTCGGTGTGGTCTGAACTCTAAACATTTCATCAGCAGAACACGAAAACACTTTGCATTTCACACATACACACACACTCTGATTTTCAAATATGCAAACCATTAAAGGCTGTGTGCATTAAATTCACTCACTCTATTTTTTCACACTCAATTGATAATATTTTTTTTGCCGTCTCATTATTATCGTCTTCAGCCCACCCGAACACTTCGTGCAAATCAAGTGTATTTAGCCAAGAGGAAAAAAGTTTTTCATCTCCAGGATGAAACCAGAAAATTCTTGTGCAGTTGAAAAGGTTGGTTCATACGGGAGAGCGAGAAAATTCTATGTTTAAATTGGAACGGTGATATGTTCTCGTTATTTTAATGATAGAGAGAGCGAGCGAGCGCTCGTGTGTCCTTTATTGCACCCAACTGAACCAGACGTTCGTTGAAGACGGCATTCAATTGCTGTCGCAAAGTGGAATCCAAATGTGATTTTCCCGTTGTTATTGTACATAAACAAAATTAGAAAATAAATGAATGTCTCCAAGACACATTCATTGAGTGCGCCGCGATTCAATGTGTTGCTCTCGAATTTGCCAAGACGGCAAAATTCCGAAGGACTCTTCCACGGATCGAAAATGAACGAAAAAATATTGCAGCGGCTTTTTTTTCAACATCCATTCAACGATAAAGATATTAACTCACTCTTTCGTTTTCGTTCCAATTAGAACGGAAAATTTCTTCAACGAACTGAAACTAGGCGAACGAGAGAGCGAGCACAGTGTTTTGAGTTCAACTTCGTTATCTGCTACTAATTCGAGAGCAAATTCGCCAAACGAAATACTGAATGAATGAAAGCATAATCACTTTCTTTGAAAAATTACTCAATTTGCCTTGCATGATACATACTACACAGCGACAAGACGGTAAATCGCTAGAAACGGGGTCTTTGGCGAAAAATACTGCAGTATTTTTTTTTTCTTCAGCTTTATGGTTTCTCTTTGTCGGTTCGGTCCGCTTGCTCATTCGCGAGAATCGCGTAACGGTATTACATTTTATTGGATATATTTTTTTCTCTCGCTCGTACTCTTTATTCAAAGACTCGAAACAGTGAACATTGAATCCCAATTCAAGCGTTGTTCGAGCATGTACAAAGTGGTTGTCTATGAGTAAAATGGAGACAGAGAGAGAGAGAGAGCGAAAGAGCGAGACCAAGTATAACACGAAGTAATAGATGTACTCGAATAATGTTGGGAATTTTATCGTTTTGCACAGCGCAAAATTCAATTGAAATTCAAATATGTATCGTCATGAAAATGGGTTCTAAGCGTGAAGCAGAAGAAAAAGACGACCCAAGAAGAGAGTGGCGCTTACAAAGTGTCCCCAGTGTCATTCAATGTGGAAACGGCGACAAAACTAACATTCTGAGATACGTTTCCCGAATCGAAATTCACATAACTTTTCGCTCGCACACAGACACACACACAAAGAGATATATTTATGCAGTCACAACAACGCTCAACACTCATTCCATCCGCTCATCGAGCAAAACAGCGTAGTAGTACAGGTGTCAAGTGGCCGAGCGAAAAAGAGCCAACGAACGAACGAACCAGCGAGCAAAGACTTGTCGCTTTATACTCTCTTTGTGTGGAGCCTTTTTCAATAGTTAACAAGCTGCAAACTGACGATGGCAAACACAACCGAAATATTTCGGTATTTTTCCTTGTTGTTGTTGCTGCTGCTGCTGCTGCGGCTGTGTTTGTGCGACGCTGTTGTTTGTTGGCTATTCATTCGGGGACCAATGTCGTAGTAAACAAGTGCATGCTGACATTATCGAAAATTGCACTTTTTAACGTTCATGCAATTATTTCACTAGTCTAGCTCTGCTCGTCTATTGCGCGCAACAACAGCAGCAGCAGTACGGGCGAAGACAGTGGTGTTGGCGACAACGACGGCGACGGCAACAACAACCACAGCTATTCGAAATATTGTCATTGACTGCTATTTCCAATTTAGTTGCTGAAAGCAAACTGTCGTCCTTTGTAATTGTGTCACGGTTTTTGGTTTATGCATGTCATTTTGCTCGTACAAGCGCATTTTAGATTTCAGGCATATAATGAATAGGTAAATTGATGTGCTGCATTTTCCATGCACTCTCTCTCTCTCTCTCTCTCTCTCTATCTCTCTCTCTATCTCACTCTCTTGCTCTTTTCCTAGTTCTATCTTCTTTTACTCTTCGCTAATTCTTCCTTTCGTTCCGATCAAAAGTTCGTTCGGTGTATGTGTGTGTTTGGATTGTCAATGTAGCACGGCAAAAATTGGGTCGAACGTATGGAAAACTAAAGAATTAGATTAGAATCGAGATTTTCGCTTGAATTTACCATATTTTGTTAGCATTCTCTAATCGGATGCATTCTCTTAAAATGTGTATGTGAATTGGACTCGGTTTCAGTTTCACGTAGCTGTCACTTTCTCTATCTTTCATTTGAGCAAAGTTGGTTAAACTATCGTTTTGTCGTCAGCCTTTTAAAACATTGAGAGTAGACGCACATGGGCTCATGCATAACAACCGGAGAGAAGGCGAAAGAGAGTGAAAAAAAAAATTGGAGAAAGAGAAAGACGAAAGTTGATAATTTGTTTGGTATTCAGCTATTCTCCGGTTTACTAAATGCCTTTAAAGCATATACAAACACACACTCACTCACTCATTCACTCGTTCGTTCCTTGCATATATCTTGCATTATTGCGGATGAAGGATGCACAAGTTACGCTCAATTCCACTAAATACAGTTCCCATAAGAATTATCAAATTGCTGAAAGTAGATAAATTTGAGCAAATAGTTTGTGATCTTTACTGTGTGCTTCATTCTTTCACGCTCATTCGTTCTCTCACTTTCGCACAAACTCACACTTTTTCAACCACTTTTTCGTTGCATCTAACCCATTTAACTTCCTGGTATCTATTCTAATTTAATAAAGAGCGTAAAAAGTTTTTCGGTGTGTGCCGAGCGAGAAGAAAACATGAAAACAAACGCATTTTGCTTACCTATGTTTTTCATTCTTTCGCTCACTCCTTCACAATCTCTCACACTCGGTCACACTCACACGATAGAGAGAACACTCGAACAATACATAAATTGCTTACGATCCTTACGAATCATTTAATTTACAAAAGAAACTGTACGTTTGAACAAACGCAATTAGTATTCAAGAGTAAATGTTGAACGTGTTGAATTTTCATTTCAATATCTTCGTTTCGCGCAGATACCGTTAAACGGAATGTAAAAGGAAAAGCACACTCTACGTTTTTGAAAAGTGTAAATGTGGGCACGAGTGTTGGTGGTTCATTGATTTTCCTTTTTTCGCGCGAAGAGAGCACAACTGAACCAAAAAGTAAATGTTGATTTTAATGAAATGTAAGTGAAATGGAAATTAAAAAGGTACACAAATTATTGACGTAGTTTTTTTTGTGTATGTGTGTGTCGTATTCGCGACCGTTTCATGGCAACGCATCGAAATTTTAAGCATACACTTACTTAATAAATGGTTTTGGTAAATCGATAATTTGCAGACACGTTGACAGGGGTTATCGTGAAGAAATCTTCCGTTGTTTCTGCCCGTGTGTGGTTTATAAAATGCTTTGTGAGAGTGGAGAGAGTGAGCAGGGAAAAAAAGAGTCGTCTATTTGTGTATCGGGAGCGTGGGCAGGGGGAGCAGGACACGAAAAATTTATTGTCGCAATCGCAATTAAAATAAATGGAATTAAATGAAATGGCTCTTCTAACAGAGCCGTTCCTAGATGGAAGCAGTAATTTATGAAATTATGCTTATTGTTTTGCACAAAATGGCTGCGAGCCATTAAAATTCGCCTTTTCTGCTCAATTGACCAGCAGTCATATTGGCTTTTTTCATTCTTTATTTCTTTTTCTTTTTCCTTTCTTCGCCTTCATCTATATTCTCGATTCGTTGCTTCGTTATTTATTTAGTGGTCTCCATTCGCACATAATACTAATCGAGGAAACGAGAGAGAGAGAGAGAGTGAGAGAGAGAGAGAGAGAGAGAGAGGACGAGAATAGGAACGTTTCATCTTGTTGTAATAGGCCTCATATTGCGAAATGAGATGGTCTCTTTCCGTTTCGATTGCTTTTAAATTTGGACATCGCTTTGTTCTCGACGACCAAACGAGAAAATACTCTGGCTAAAAGGGAGCATATACAGTAAAAAAATCAAAGAAAAAACCCAAAACCATTTATTTCATAATAAATATAAATCAAACTGAGAAGAAACAAAAAAAAATAATAAGGATGATACAGTGGCAGTGCGCGCGCTTTCGGATGGAACGATTGCAGACATAATTTGATATATTACATGCAATCTGAACCTAAATTATAGAAAAATATTCATATTATATTTCCAATTTATAATTCAAGTCGTTTCGTATGTTGTCTCTCGTTCCGTTTTCCCTTGCTCTTGCTCTCTCGCTTTCGCTCACTCTTTCCGGTCGAGTGTGCATATTTTCTCCATTTTTTTTCTCCTTTGGATGGTTTGCATAGCCCCATAAAGCGCAAAGCGTATTGTTTCGGTTGGCTCCTTTGGATTTTAACGGCATGTGAGCGTCTCAACAGCTCTCAAACAGACAAAATGGTAACATAAGCTGTGTGTTACAAACCCAATTCATTGTTCAAACGGCGAACGTAACGAGCGAGACACTGACTGAGTGAGTGTCGGAGAAAAAGCCCGCCATTTTCCGTCGAACAAGTGTGTGTGTGGTTTATTCATAAACTATAGGCGCACAAAATAGATAAAATCGTATATTTTTCGAATTTTCATGCCATTCCATAGAATATTCAATTCGTTAGCGTCTCCTCCTCTGTCGTTCATGTGATGCAGTTCCATCAGTGACAACGATTTATCTGCGCGCGTGCATGTCGTCGCCGTTTCAGATGTTGGGGAGAGCAAAACGACGACATACAAGTGTGTATGTGTGTATATTCGAAAAGTTGGTGATGCGTATGAGCAAGTGAACAGAGCATTCATATTACCGCATCATGATGAAGTCAAGAGTAAGTTTACAGTTAGCACCATTATTGCTATTAACAGTAAACTCTGCACCGAAATCACTGCCGACGATATAATTTGCCCATATAACATGATCATAATAAAAGCATCATCCACTTTTGGTGTTCTTTTTTTTCGCTCTTGATGCATTCAGCCGTCTCATCCCTGTCGATTTGCTTGGTGGCGAAAATCGAAAAACTTTCCCCGAAAAAAGAATCATCCCACTCAAACGAAACAACTGAGCGACGCGCAATTGGAAGAAAGGGCACAGTCACAGTGCGATGCCGGCGAACACAAACCGAAAAATAATTGTTTACAGTCAATTGACTTCTTTGCAGGAAATTGTTAGTCATTTTACGAACTTCCCTAGACCCTTTTCTTTCTATTCTTCATATATGCATTTCGCCGCTGCCACCACCGCAGCAATCGACAACTGTGAAAGCTAATAGACGAATATGTGTATCCGCTGCCACAAGATATGCACAACCGATTATAACCGATTTAACTTGTTTTCATGTTTCCCGACGTATCCAGAAAAAAAACACGCAATTTTGTTTCGACCCCAAATTTTGATCAAATGTCATTTTAGAAGAAAATGACTGAAAACGACTCAAAAACATTTTCATGCACATATTTCGACGACATGAATAGAAAGACGTAAAGATTTTAAGACTTTGCTGAAATTGCCAATGCAAACGAACAAGAAAGCGAACAATAGAGAGAGAGAGAGAGAGAGAGAGAGAGAGAGAGAGAGAGAGAGAGA
>NW_022595246.1:6807382-6823369 GCF_009176505.1 Sitodiplosis mosellana
AGAGAGAGAGAGAGAGAGAGAGAGAGAGAGAGAGAGAGAGAGAGAGAAAGAGTTTTTAAGACACACATTCAATTCCAAAAGAATGAAGAGTAAAAGAAACTTGAAATGAAAACACTTGAACCGAATGGCACTTTCAATAAATTTCAAATGGGTCATTAATTTATAAGCAGGAAATTAGTTTTAGATTAAGACTCAACAGTGTTTCAGTGTCTTGTATATTCAAACATTCGACGCTCTTCTCCATCGAATATCTTGTCGTCTTGAGTTATGAAATTGTTTCGAAGCAAACCGTTAACAATTGTCTGAAGTCTTCAACTCTCCAAGGCCATGCTTCGAACTCCGTTGCAAAAGTATTCTCGTTTGTTGATTAGACAATTTATACTTGAATGGCATTTGCCATAAAAATTTAGTGACATCAACCCCTTTTTTCGCGGCAGTGAGTGAATTGATATGAATGAGAGGAAGAAAGTAAGAGAAAATAAGTTGAAAAGGAAAATGGAAAGCGAATGGTGCTCAGAACAATCGGTTTTCGCATTTTAAAAGCAGATCGAGAAATGTAAATGACGTTTTGGCAATGACGAGGGACAATAGCGGCATTTTCCCCAAAGAAACGCAACAAAGAAATCCCGTCATAAATCCGATTTTTACAAGAGAGATCGCGCGAAATTTATTCGTTTTTAATTCATTTTCATTGTCATCGTGACTTTCGTCTCTCTCTCTCTTTCTTTGCGTATGTTTATGTCGATGGGACCGAACGCATTCCTATCGCTCACAATAATAAAGGATTGAATTTATTAAAGTTTGCCATGGTAATTCAAATCAGGAGGCTATAGTGTAGTCGAAATGAGTGAACAATGGCATAAAATGTGAATAAAAATTGCCGTTTGATGGGAAATGCTGTGCGTTGGCGATGTCAAAAACAGCTAAATCCAGGAAACATGTAAATATAAAATAATAATTATACACATAAATCGGTGGATTGTCTATAAGAGCCGAGACCAAGAATAGAGGTGAACCCATTGAAGAAGTGAGCCTTGCACAGGCAAGGTGATGGCGTTTACGAATAAATGAATGTACTAAACAGGTCCATAAATGAAGACAGCACGATGAATGGTGTTTCAAACAAAGGCGTAATATTCGTCACCATAGGCGATTGATGGTAGCACACCGTCAAAGTCAATATGCCATTCATTCGAGCACCACCAGCAGACGCGTTACAATGGCTTTGCCGATTTTCCATCGCTAAGCCGGTGCTGTTGCCAATGTTTTCGTACTTAATAAAGTCTTTAACTCTGTCTTAAACACTCTCGCTCGTTCATTCAATGGATTTTCTGAGAAAATCTGGTCGATACGAACTTTGTTGTTACGGAATGAGTAAACTTTGTATGAAAAATGAAAGTGATCAGCAAAAGCAACGCAATGAAATTAACCAAAATGCATACAAGAGCTAAGAGCCACAACCCAATCGAGCTGGTATCATATTTGAATCAAGTGAAATTGCGTAAATAGTTTTGAAAACTTGAAAAGGTACAACGACATTCCAGAAGGGCAAAAATCGTATTAGCATGAATTGACTTTGAAACAAAATGCAAAAATGTGTGCGAAAAAGAAACAAAGCGATGTGAAATTGAATTAGCGCTGGAATCGATTTACAGAAAACCCTCATTCGGGCGACAGAACAATGCGAAAAACGAAAAATCATTTCAAAATTAGAGAAAGAACAACTCGAGAAGAAAAAAATCCGCATGCAGTCGGGAGAGAGAACTATCATTATCATTTTCACCAAAGTTCAATTCTGGGTGTGTGTGTATGTGAGAGAGTATTGTCGCTATTTTATGCTCCAGTGTTTTTTGCTTGTGTGCGAAATAAAAATATTGAAATATAAAGAAAATATAATTAATATTTGTTTATCTCGTCTCGTATTGTTTTAATTAAAAAAGTTTAATTGGATTCCTATTTTTGTTTTTTCGGGCACACTCACCAAGTATATGTTTGTGAGTGTGTGTGTGTGTTTCGCGAAACATCGTCGAGTTGTGTTGATGTTCCGAGTACTTTTGTGTTTGGCTTTTTCTTTTGCTATTTAACTGCAGCGCACACACTCACAAATCTCTCATTCATTTTTTCATTACTCCGTTTAAGCCAAACCAGAATGTTTTTTTTACCTCAATTCGGTTGTGCTGCTCTGTGTTATTCTTCAGCTAGGAAATTGGGAAAATTGTTATCCTTTTTCCACAACCCCCCCCCCCCCCCCCATCCGTGCACCCATTTCTCATTCGCTTTTCCAAGATAAACACAATGATTTTCTGCTATTTGATTATTGCTCCGAGTCTGCTCATAGTCTATACGCCCGGCTCGTAAAAGAAGCCATGAATACAACAATAGGTGCTGAAACAAGCGAATGAAACTTTTCAAATGCGGCAGTTTTGTATTTTCATTTCCAACGGACAATAAAAACAGCAGAAAAATCCCTCTTCAACAATAATAAACTAAAATAAATTGTAAATTGTTATTGGAATTTTCGAATGAAAATTCGCTGGAATCTCTTCTCTCTCACCCTCACTCTCTCTCTGTTTCCCTTGCTCTAATTTGAAGCCATCGACATCGAAATCGTACAGTTTTTTTCAGCGTTGTTCAACAAATCATCAGCACTTCTCTCGTATATTTGGAGGGTTTTTTTTGTGCGCACCTTTAATTTATCACTGTTTACTTATTTGTCAATTCATTTAAAATCGACGAACGAAGAGCCAACAGCATTCATTTGCTCGTATTTTTCTGCGTATGCCCATTCACAGCATTTACACTATATCGCAAAAGTAATTGTGTAAACAAATTAATTGAATTCCAAAAACACCAGTGTAAACTAACGGAAACGCAACATTTCGCAGGCAACACAATGCATTTGCATTTTCGCGGAAAATCCAGAACTATTTTCGGACATTTAATTGTAGCCGGGACAAAAATGAAATTTACAATCGAAATAATTTTCATCATTTCCGGGCGCTCATCTCATTAAAACATATGTTCAAAAGTAAACACACTTTTGTTAAATGTCAAATCCTCTTGATGTCGAACGCGCACGAGCGAGCGACCGCGTACAAAATAACAAAACACAAGAAAAAAAACGCACGTTCAGAGCTGTGTAAACCAACAAGGTTTACTGTTTAGAAATTAATTACACACTTATTTAACGTACAATTACTATGTTGCAGTGTTCGCAACAGTAATCTGCACATGTTTACCGTTTGGCTTTGAATTGAGTGTGTGCGATGCAGATGCGCGCGCGCAAAATGCAATTTCGGATGCGTAGAAAGAGAGAGTGTAAACGAAAAGCAGCTGCTTCAAATTCATTTGCATACATACACGAAATTAAAGTAAAAATGGGATTTTTGCACATTTTTGTTTTCTGTGTTGCTGGATGCAAATACACTTGGCCCGGAGCTGTGGGTGAAACGAACAAAGTGGTTTACCTTATTGTGAGCTTATTGTGAGCGAAGTGAAAACGTTCAATATGTGAGTTTTGACTTTGAGCTCTCAATGAATGTTTGGTGCTCATGCAACAACTCATATTGGTTAGAGCATGAACGGCATGAACATGAATGAAAGTTACCAAAATAAGGATTATCTCATCATTTCGATCAAAAATGTATGGAAATAACAGGCAATTATTCCAGAATCCTCCAAAACTTGAGTGAATTACGTCAAATTACAAGTACATTAGGCTCTATACCCTTGATTCAAAAAATATATATTTCCCGTATATTGCGACTTCAATTGGATTTCTGTCATATTATGACGCTCTTTGAAAATAATTGAAAAATTCTAAGTATCTTTTTCCACAATTTTGAATGGTCCATGGCCATGTTTTTATGGGGCTGTGATGCGCAAACATCAAAAAGTCAATGTGATGATGTAAGTTGATAAAATGATGGTTTTGTGAATGAAATTCGGCTCCGGAATATAATCTAAGATAGAATGCATGTGTAATACCGTAACAAAAATGTGCATGTATGCTTGGATCGTGTGCAAACTGCACATATCTCTGGTGTTTTGGGTGAAGTGATGCGATGCGATGCGGCTCGATGTGTGTGTGTGTGTGTGTGTTGTTGGTTCTTTTTTCTCTATTTGAAGAGTGATGTAGCTGAAACTGCACAATATCAAAAGTGAATGAACGTGTTTGAATGTTAGAAAATGTAAATCATGTTCATTTGAATAAGCAACACCATTAACGCAGTGCAGGGCACCGCAAACATGCTTGAAATTCATTTTCTACGTTGAATGCATGTCCGCGTCCACATCATATCGAGTGGCTTGGCACATGAATGAAATCGTTACATAAAATCCGAGCTAGCGCGCACATTTCCCTCCCCGTCTCCGTTGCTTGCTCTCGCATGTAGCACGCGCCCAAAGTACATCGCTCCACTTTGACTTCTCTATGTGTAACGATACACACGGTTCGTTCCAAAAATGTAAACATTTTCAAACACTTTGCCCATTAGTTTTCCGTTTTCTATGCAAAATCACATTTGCTCGCATATTTTAATCCAGTATAATGTGATAAATATACTCTTTACATTGGCAATAGCGCTGACTCAACTTGTTTGACTTGACAATCACTCCGAAAATAGGTGTTGCATTTTCAAATAATTAGTTGCATTCACTTCTGCACGCTAACTCTCTCTCTCTCTCTCTCGCTCGACTTTTTCGGCCTTAATTAAAAGTCATGCTCAAATTTGCGAAAGCGGGAAAAACAAAGATAGAATGATAGAAAAGATTCAGAGAGGCAAAGCCAAAGCCAAAGCCAAAGTCAAAATGATCGAGATAAAGAATGAAAATAGAATTTAACTGCGCAATGCCAGCTCACAGAACACGGATTACATTCTTTATTTTCGCTAGCTATTTTTTGCTCGTCAAAGGAATGCCATGTCATTTACGACCAACTACGATCCTGTCATTGCGAATTTCAATCTATGTGAGCGCACAGCGCGCACAGCACTTACACACCAAATCGCTGATCTCTTCGCATTTTCTGCACTCAGTTTTATTTCGTTTTTTTTTTCTCGTCTTTTATCCCACAATTTTTAATTACGCTAATATCCATCCGCTTTATTTGAATTATAATTTTTCCCTTTCATTTTGTGAGTTATTAAATAGATCTTTGCACTTTGTTAGCATCACTATTTTCGTCGTTTCTTTTCATTTTGAATTTTCGCTCGCTCTCTTTTTCTCACTCATCCTCGGTCTTTTCTACTTCGTTTTTGTGCTCTCACTTACTTCATGATGAAATCACGTAGCATTAGTTGTGCACAACAGAAACACCACAAATGCCAACGTCAGCAGAAGATGATGTACGCATTATTTGGCTCCACACAATTTAATCTTGATTCTTTTTGCTGCCATTCATTTGTTGCTGCTGTCGTTGTTTTTTCTTCTATCTCTCTCTCTCTCTCTCTCTCTGTGTGTTTTGTTTCATTTCATTCTCCATAAATGCAGCACAAATACTTTTGAAGTTTTTAATTTACTTGTTTTGCATTTGAAATAACAAAAAAAAAGAAGAAGAAGAATGGAGCAAGAAAAAAAGAGAAGAGAATGCTTTACCACCATCCATGAACTATGCAGCTGCATCTGATACTCGCGCTGATTTGCATAGGGAAAAGTGGCATTTGAAAAGCAGATATCATATTTTCCGCGAATCGAAACGTCCGCTGCAGTTGCCCGATGCTGCCATTCCTTTAAATGGAAAGAAAAATTTATGATATTTTTATCCTATGGTTGAGATTCAATTAAAATTGGATGCTGATTTTACGATATTCTAATCAGAATCCAGGATTTTCCCGTCATTTCGAACAAGTAGCGGTATAAATAAATTCACCAAGTTTATAGTTTGTGTTTTGGTTTTGGGTGAAGTCGAAAAGAAACTTGATCTAATTTAAAGTTACTTCAATTTCCAAGATGAATTTAAATAAACATTCATCGGAACCCAAATTAGATTCTTGTGCTTGGGTGGTTTGATAGTTCTAAATTGTTTGGGAAAAGAACAAAAAGCAAAGAATCCAATCGAAAATAGTTCATGCAATTAATTTATTATTTGGTTGAAATTTTAATGAAGATCTCTTTTATGTTTCAGGTATGTACCGCATGGTTGAAAACAACATGAGTAGCAATAAAAATCATTGGGCAAGCAATGTAAGTATCATTGAATTTATGATCTACGAACGGATGAAAGTGGCTTAATCGATTACCAGGCATTTTTGCATTGAATACAAATCTGTGAACCATATCGAACTACCAGCACCCGTTACACTCGCCATGTGTGTTTGTTTGGTCGATGTGCAAGTGCATCCACGAACAATCCATATATAGCAGAAATAATTTGTTGTGTAATCTCACACGTTTTTGAACTTTGCCATGGAAAAACCAAAGCATCCGACACACGCTTACGATCAGCAACCATACCGATGAGCGGAGCACACCTCGTTGATGCTGGTTTCTTTACTCTACTACTCTCTGCTATTGCCACATCTTAACGAGTAACAGAAGAGAAAGGAAATTTCATCCAAATACATTTTGAATTTCAGCTCACATATTTGTCGATATATTTCTATCCAATTGACTTCGATTGTTTACGACCCCTTGACCAAAATGCACATTACGACAAAGAGTGAGATGAATACCGGAGGAACATTTATAAACTTCTGCACTTGACTGCGCTCCATTTTTCCTATGCATTCGACAGTTTTTTTTTTCCTTTCGTTCCTTCGTTGCCGTGTTTTTTCTCTCCTTTTTGCTCTGTCGACATCGTTTTTGTCGTCTTCTTCTGTCGAATCCATTTCTTTTTTCGTTGGTTCCTTTAGCAGCAATTTTATCGATGTGATGTGATTTTAAATCAAATCAAACGAGAAAAAAAAAATTGTTCCTTCGTTTGGTGCACTTGGGGTTCGGTATCGATCGCACAAGCGCACCGTCAGCTTCTCATTTCGATTTTCCATCGTTTTATTTTAACGCTACATGAACATAATTTTCAAAGTTGTTTTCTGGCTTTGCGGTGTAATGGAACGAGAGTGTTTGAAACGGTGAAAACATATGTGGATCCAAGAGGGAATGAGCGCGATTGCGGGCTGGCGCGCGAACACGCAGCATAAATGCAAGTATACATGACATAAAATGGGAAAAGCGAAGAAGAAAAGGAAAAAAAACAACCACCCGAAAGTAAGACGAGAACGCAATTGAATGGAAAATGAAAAAATAACAACGAGCCGGAGAGAAGGAGAGCAGAGCACAGCATATTGAGTGTGTGTGTATGTGTGCAAGTGAACGAACGTTGATGCTTGTTTCCGACAAATATAAATAGACCGGAATGTGCATTTCTTTTCATCACATTGCGATTACGTTCAATTTTTTTTACTGTCATTCAAGCGTTTTGGTTCATGTTCGGCATTTCGATTGTGTTTGCTCCATGCATGTTTCCATGGCAAGCTAAAATTATTGGAATGCATTTCTCTCACTCTCCGAAAGGCAATCAAAAACCAAACGGAACCGGCTTCCCGTTTTTTTTTTTGATTAAACGACGCACAACCAAGTAAATCGCATATCTTCAAGTGGTATGCGTTTTCTCAAGAACCATTTTCATGTACTTTACCGCTTGGTTCAATGTGATTTTTATGACGGAATATTATGTTTTATGTTTATAGCGATTTAATATTTCAGATAAAAAGAAAAACAATGAAAATATCAATTACATAACATTCACTTAATGCATTTTGACTTTTTCCACCATAACGCCGCGCATATACACTCACACCCGGGCCACGCGAACACAATCTGTGCACTCAAGAAAACACAGAGAAAATACCATATTAAGCGCTAATAAAATTTCAAACATTCTTTCTATCTGTCGTAAAAGTGTGGAGAAAGGAGAGAGAGACATAGAGTCAAATTTCGGTCGTTTAAATTCGGTCGAAAGACGAACGAAAAAGGAAAAAGAAAACACACGTCCTAATTTTTCGATGTAACAACTTGCTAACTTTGCAATGAACATAAGGCGAGAGATGGTGTTTGTGTGTGTGTGTGTGTGCGCAAGCAAGCGGTGTCATTGTAACCGCCTCAAGACTCATGGGAAAATGAAAAATGATGACATCGAAACGAATCGGCGGCAAATGAATGATGTTGGCATATTTTCCGTTTTCGTGTTCAATTTAACATTTTCACAACGCCACCAATAAAGTGAACCGTCGACAAAAATACATACATATAAACCCGATGGTGCCGTTCGGTGGCGGTGGTAAATGGTGGTGATGTGGCTGCTGCTGCTACTGCTGCTGTTGCTGTTTGCCGAAGAAATGCGACCGAGCGAGCGAGCGAGAGAGCGACTTGAGCTCATGCAAATGTTTTTTGACACAACCGCCGAACATTAAAACAAAATGCCAAGCGCACGCTATCGCTACACCACCATATAATTTTTAATTTTTATTACGCTATTACTGCGCTTTCGGGCTCTCTTTTTCGACGTTCCGCCCGTTTGAATTCGATTCTGAACCGTTTCCACACTCGCTCTCCTCCGTGCCACTGTTCGTCTTCGATTTTATTAGTCACTTAATTTTGACACGAAACAAACAAAGAGCAAAACCACGTATACCCATGCAATCGCATATCATAAAAATCTATTTAGACATTTTGTGTAACAGAGTTTGGGTTGCCTGGAAACTTGCACACTGACACTTCCGTTCACATATTATTTTCGTTCGTTCGCATTTTCACCACATCATGGCATCATGCGTGTGATACTTTTATTAAACGCCCATCATAAATTCATAAAATGAATATTGCGACCGCACTACGGCCTCAAATGTCATTTCAATGCTCGTGGTGGCACTCGAAGCGTAGCTCAAGACTCCTGCGAATACGGCGTATCGGTTGTCATATATATGCCAATTATTATTCTTCATATTCATATAAAACTGGAAATTGTGGATGGAAAATCATCAAAATCCCGTTTATCGCCCGCTAATGGATAGGATTTTCATGAATTCCGATATTAAATATTCATTATTAGAACGAATGATTCCGATTATTTCTTGCCTATTTAACGGAAACAGGGAAACGCTTATTACGGCCCCACAATATTTCATTTTAATAACATCGACTACACGAACTAAACGAATGAACCGTACTTTATTCTCTTTTCATTCTTTTTTTTCCCTTTCATCCGACTTTTATTTTTGAATATTATGGCATGCCGTTCGCATGAATGCATCAAATGCTGCTGCTAACTTTATTAATATTATACAATTTGATCTACGGCAATTTGCTGTATAACGAAGTGCAGTATTTCGATCATCAAAACTGGGAACTTAATTTTCCATTTTTAATAAGTTCCACTCGACTAAGTGCTCGACAGAAGAATAACAGAATTTTACCCCAGGTAAAATTATTTGAGAGAGCATATGCAATTTAAAGCCGGTCGATTGTGTGTATCTGCGTGCACGACGAGTTCGGGCGAGAGAACGCGATGCGAAATTAGTCGTCAAATACTAAAACACTCGATCATATTTGCTCGATGTGTCATCCATTTGCAACAGCTCAATCTAAAGTGGAATTACCGCACGGAACCGATTTTCCATTACGATTTTTGAATTGCTCGTCACTCCATATACACGTCGTACACAATTTTTTTTTTGCGGGGCGAAATTGCATCGATATATTCGAAAACTTTGACGACAACGTCGACGACGACGACGACAGCAACAGTTTTCTGTTTATATTTTGATCCGCGTATGAATTTGAGTGATATACCGTGTAAAAAGGCCGGAATGGAAGAAAAAAACGAATCGGAAAACGAAAGATATGGCAAAAAAAGTGCACAATTTTTGTTCGCTTCTTTGCAATTGTGCGCGCACGGCTCTATCATCAAGTAGAAGCGACGAGAATGACAACGACATTGGAACACATGCAATCATATCCTATTGTTAATCGCAAATCAGACATAATAAAGCACCCTTTTTTACCATAACAAATGAAGAAGAGAAAAAAATACACACACACACTTTTATCGAACGAAATTTTTTTTTTCATTCATTTTGGATTTTTACAACGAACGGAATAAAAGGAGCGTAATCGATGCCTTTGTATGAATGTGAGTGTGTTTTTTTTGTCGGTTCTTAACTGGCTGATACACTCGAACCGAATTAGCTGCTGCAATGTACAGTTTCTATGCACAGAGATCATCCGAATCGGATCAGTTTTTTTTCTTCTCTCCTCTTGTTACGGCAAATTGGCGCTGAAACATTTCCTCCATGGATACCATGCCATTAATATTCTGCATGTGAAAATGAATATATACACAGGACAGACGAAAAAAAAAACACCAACGAGAACACCAATGACGGACGAAACATAGATAAATCAGTATGCTACACGTTTTTAATAATTCCATGCCGTCTCGCTTCTTACTGCTGCCGCTGCTGGCTTTGTCTTCAGCATTCGCATGCTCTTTTGTCTTCACGCTGATTCGTTTGAAATTGCTAATAATAAATTCATAAATACAATAGCAACCGGCATAAGAAAATGTGTGCACAGGATAAGATGAAATTTGATACTCTGCTCGCTCTTTCTCTGTCTTTATCCGATTTCTCTCTCTCTCTCTCCCTCGTTCGCTCTGCGTATGTGCGCTATTTAATTCAAGGTGAATGCTTAATTTTTTTTTTGTTAGTCGATTTGTAGGCTCAATCTCGTGTTATTTGTTATTATGTCATTGTTCGCATAGAAACTCGTTAGGTACTTTTCTTTTCGAATCACCTTTTTTCGGTGTGTTCACTGCTTATGCCGACTGCGATGTCAGGCTCACCCTCTTCACATCGATTCTTGTTTCAACAGAGATTTCCATTGTTCGATGTTATATTGTCATTAAATAATACTCTCTCTCTCTCTCATTCTTTATTATACAAAACTATTATTTTCATTATTTTCCACTATTCTCATTCAGTTTTTTTATTCGTCGATCAAAGCGTAATGGGAGTAGAGAGAAAGGAGCCCGGTAATATGAGACAGCGCATGGAACAACCAAAAGCGTTTATGATATTTTGCTTATTGCATTTTATAAACAGTTTGCACCCAAATGTTGTGCACACGCACACCAGATATCGAAACCCATCCATGTGACATGCATTCGCTTGCTATCTGCTGCTGCTTTTGCTTTGTGGTGCTGTTGGATGGAAAGCAAGCATCGAATGCGGCTAAATGTTTTGTATTTGTGGTACAAACATGAAATTTTATATATCGTTCCGAACATATTGAACCATCTGAACACACTAATCTCTACTCATGAGAGATACATTACTCGCTCTAGCTCTCGACACAGCCCCATTAATATATACAATGAAGTACAAATCATCCTCTGGGATTTATGTCTATCGATTGCGTTGAGCGTGTTGTTTTTTTTCTTCTTCTCGCTTTGTTCAGGCCATTGTCATTTTGTCGTTTAGTATTTTCTGTTCTCTTCCTCGGTTGATTCCATTTCGTCACTACTGCTACCATTATAAATCCACTCTTTGGCGGATAATCAACATCGACACATACATAATTCATGTGTCTCCTTTCAAAATTCACCTTTCATTTCTCTCAGCTAAAGCAACATTTTCCATTTTTGGTATTTAATTTTTGTTTTTTTTTCGTTCACTCACTCGATTCACGAAGAACCAAATTCTCGTTGAATGAACACGAATTAATAGTTAATTGAACGGTACAGTAGTTGTTTTTTTCTTCTTCTACGTGTTCCATTGCGATCAACAGAAAGTGTTGGTTTTTTTCTGTTTGAGTTGTGCTCTTTTTTCGGTTCCGATTGCGGCTTCATTGAACTATGTTCATTTCGATTTGTTTGCTTGAGGCTAAATCACTGAATTCCGGGATTTTCTAATATGCGACTGAATACCGTCCCTCAACCAATTCTACTTGAAGTTGCTCATTGTTTGGATATCTCGGCCAACTATTTAGACCAAATTAAATTATCAAAATATTTTGATCGAGATCTCATGTTCGAAACGGCAACAAAACATTCCAAAATCAAAACAAACATTGCATTTTGCAATCGAAGGCGCATTCAATTGCCATTGAATGTTGCATGTTAATTTCTTTTGCATTGTGCAAATGTCGGAGGCAATTATCACTGCATTCATTTGTCGCCTTATTCAGTTCGTGCCGTGCACGTCAAATGAAATGTCGAAACATACACACATACACATACACACACACTTGCCCGTGCGGTCTATTCTTTTGTTGACGAAAATGCATCCGCGTGCAAAGAATGGCACAGGAAACCTTCTGTTTTGATACACTCAAGCAAGCAAGCGAATCAATAAACCATAGTTCGTTCGCACGAAAACACGAAACTAACTTATTTGTCTATTATTTATGCTCGGCACAGTGTTGGAATATAGGCGGTCCAAAAGACAAACATAATTTACCCACCTTCAGGTAAATCGTTGTTGTTATTGCTGCTGTCGAAGCGCAAACTTGCGCCCGACACGTAGCCATACCGTGCCACAAAGAAATTGCACAACGCATAAATATTGTCACTTCAGTTTCGCATTCTTTTTTTGTGTTTGTTTCGTTCGTTTCTTCCTCGCAGTGCCTGGTTGAGCGAGGAGTTTTTGTTGTTGTTGTTGTCGTTTTGAAAAAGGAGACAGAGACAACAACAGACAAAAAAAATTGCACCGAAACCGAATGACATTTTTCATTTATAACTTTCAATTCAAACACATTCGTTCACTTGTAGCACAGATAAATTATTCAGTTCTCAAAGTGCCCGATTGCATGCAACCACATTATTATCATTTTTTCAGTACAATGCCTTTCAATTTGTAGGTGTATTTACCGACAACTTTTTTTCTCTCTTCATTCATTCATCCATTTCCGCTTAATTGTACGAACAAATCAAGTGGAGATTTCTATTTTTGGACTATGGCGTTTTTTTTTTCTGATTTCATTCATTAGAATGACAGACGGATTGCTTTTGATTTCAATTTCTTTTATCGGTGCGATCATTCGTTTTACCCACTTGTCAATGATTCGGAGATAGTGAGCACTGAGCATATTTGATGACCGCTCCATATCAGAACATGTCGAAATATCATCGTGATATCGAACATGATTTGGTTATTTTAAGAATTTACTCATTTGAGACAGTTTGAGTGCTCACTAAATTAATAAAAAAATCAACGCTATTTTGATATTCCAAGCGACAACCGCATCGATTCCATAAATCCGAGATATGCCAAACCCGAAACAATACTGTGCAACATTGGAAATTATGTCAAATTCAATGAAATATGCCATATTGAAAGCAATTTTCAAGAATTTTCTTCCAATTTCACTGAATATTTCAAGTAGAAAAGTTGCCATTTGTTTAATTGTCACACACTTGGCATGTGTGCTGCTTGACACAATGGCTTGACTTCAGAATTGATGGTATTTGGTTCATTTCGCAAATAGATAACCACACATGCAAAGATATTTCCAGATATGACAATATTCACTTTCGAAACATATTCGACCAATGCTATCGATGTGCTCAGCATTTGTTCGAGTTGTGAGTGTGTGCGTGCGTGAGCGCGCATGTGTGAGTGTGAGTATATGCTCGCCATCGGACACTTCATCATGTATCCATCTAAATTGCCACATTTAAGTTAATAATAAATGCATGAGTCGGAAATGGAAAGCGGATTGTGTCTGATGGGGGATTTTTTGGATTAATAGCGATTAGAGGGGGATAATAAACGTCGGTGTGCTACGGAATGAGAAACGATGATGAAATACTTAATTTTTTAATGATTTTTCATGTGGTATGGTTTGTGGCATGCAATCGGAAAGCAAAGAGAATGAGGGATAGAACGAAAGAAAGAAAAAAGAGAATATAATCCAAATGATATTCCGATGATTGCTATTCCATTACAGTTGTGATTCTCATCAAACGCGCCGCATGCTCGTTCGTTCGTTCGCTTCTCATTGCTCGAACATCGAATACAAACAAACAATTTTCAATTCCACTTCAAATCAAATATTTATTCATTCAATTATCTATCGCAATGCATTTCGTTCATGCCGTGACACAATCGCCAAGTGAAGAAGTACAACGATTTCGCTGTAAGAATTGGTCTTGTGTGCGAAAATAAAAATGGGATTTATCGCAATTTTTCACCGACTTTATTTGTGCAGTCATTTTCATAATTGATTTTATCCATTTATCGAATATATGAAAAACGTAATGTTCAAGCACTATTTTCCCCTTCTCTCGCATACACATTCCTTTGCGTAGAGACTGGCAAAAAACATGCACACGGATAATTTGAGTCTATAAATTGACTGGAAGCACTCAAATTTCATCCATTTTACATGATCCAATTAACAACAACAAAAAAAGAGTCGCATTTTACGAAAATGAAAATGTTGCAAATGATTGACGTGTGGTCGGACCAAATGCACAGCATCGAACGCAATATTTATGGAATTAAACAATGTTGCTTTTAACGAAATTCGTTTGGCATCGAAGGTTTTGAGCGGTGAAGAGCTTTGATTGGATCTGTCAACTTTGACGGAAAAATCTGCCATTTTTTGTCGTCGTCGTTGTTTTCGGTTGTTTCGGTTAAATTGCGTGCAAGGAACGAGCGAATGATTCACAACGATAAAATAAGTTAATAATTGATTAAACGGTAAGTGATTCAGCGATTGTGTGCACATGTGGCAGCGACGGCGGCCGTGATGATACAAAATAAACGCGGCCAGAGAAAAAGAAACCCGAAACAGACGAGAGACGAAAAAAAAAACCAGTTGCATACTCGAAAAAAAAAAGATAAACGGTGTGCAAATGAAATCAATTCAAAAAAAATTTTGAACGCGAGTCTGATGACGATGAAACACATGGGTATGTGAATGCATATGCAAACAATGCATCGAAACCATACATTCAGCGAAATTACTTTTTTTTCATTTCCAACACTTAGTTTCAGTCGATGCGTATGTGTTGCTGTTCTTTATGCTTGTTGGCTCGTGTCGATGGCCATTCTACTAAATTACACGATAAACGCGTAAAAAACATTTTTTAATTGTTTGTTGGAGGAAGAACTCACAGAAAATTTATAAAAAATTTAATAATATTTTCACCGAAACAAAAAAAAACTGATTACAAGTGGCACTACACAACAACAGCAGCACCAGTCGCATCAAATGCATTCAGATGGAATGCAAATATAGAAGCTGCAGCAAAGTAGAAAAAGAGTCCGTGACTATCAATAAGAATGGGATGAAGAGTGGAGAGTGAAGAGTGAAGGTAGTAGAGAGTAGAGAGAGAAATTGAAACAACGAAAAAAAAAACGCAACGTGAACAAATACACAAAATCGCATTCATGTTATTAAATGGTGTAATAAAAATGAGAATAAATGTGTAAAACAAAGGACCTGCGCTTGGTCAATGCCAAACGTGCATCTGATCACAGCCCATTCAACGTGTTCGCATTCGCATAAAATCATTCATTTATTAAATATTTGAGTGAACAAAGCGGCGGTTGAATAAAACGCAATCCGCGCACGACCCACAGCGAGACAAAAACAGAGACTGTGAGAGCGAAAGAGAGGAGAGACCGAGCGACAGTAAATGCACGGCAAAACAAAAAAATGAGCAGAAAATTAATCCACCTGCCACCAGTGCAGCTTCTGCATACACATCGATCTCAGTTATTCCGTTTTATATGGAAATCGCTTAATTGCCGGTAGTTAGACCGAAACAGCGTGCATAAAATGCGATTTCCATATTATTTGCACACACATACACATACACATACACTTTTGCTCGTACGCACGCACATCCACCAGTCAAACAATCAACTTCAATTGTTTGGCTTTCGCGAGAGTTTATCGAATTAATCGAAAAATATCGCAATTATAATGCCCATTCGGAAAATTCGATACAAACTCAAATTAATTAATTCACCGTTTATTATT
>NW_022595246.1:6823379-6890530 GCF_009176505.1 Sitodiplosis mosellana
CACACAAAGAGAGAGAGAAAAACTCAATTCGTCAAATCATCCAATCATCCGAGTGGCCACCGCTTCGTTTTGTACAACAGGATTGATTTAATTAATTTATATTGTTATCGTGGCGTTCATTCTGCAATTGAGCATAATTCAAAATAATTATTATCTATAAATAATGGCAAATATTTAATTTGGTGATGAATTTCAACTAATTTGCATATAAATTTTTTTTTCTTGTCATGTTCCGTTGCACCTGATGTCAAAATTTGACTATGTTCCAAACTCTCTTTTTCTTTCTTTCTTCCTTTCTCTCGCACTCGCTCGAGTTTATTCAAGGAGGTCTCTTGAAATGAAAAGTAAAATTGTGCAAATACTTTTGTCGGGCCAAAGACTAATGGTCACAGAATGCTTGGCATTTACGAAATAATTTCACTTTGAACTGTGCCGCACAGTCAGTCAGTCTCCTCACAAATAGACCCGTTAGCAACCGAATGAAAAATGTCGACAATTACTACCACTGTACAATTCCACGCGCAAGACAATTCGAAATGAAATGAATACGAAGAGCGAGAGAAAATTTCTGGAATTTTAAGTGGGTCTTCTCACTCGGTTTTTGCAAAGAGTGCGCTGTTCGCACCAACTCCGTGGCTAAATCATTGGCCAGAGAGCTGAAATAGCCAACAATCAAATGAACGGAAGGAAATAAAATGAAGGAACGAAGACAAATTACGCGTCTACCATGCACAAACGCCATATGGTGACCGTTGCTATAACAATATTAAAATCGTTTATTTCGTAGCATTTAATAAGAATGAATATTTTTTTCTCGTCGTCGTATTCTTCGTTTGAGCACACGATTTGCCAAAAACACGGTCCCTCTCGTCACAATACGCCTTGCTGTGATATGTGCATTGTACTTCGTCGCCTAACAACAAGTGCCAATCTTCATCTTTCCTTTGCCCTTTGTTCATTGCCTACCGGCGTTTCGAACACTCTCCTGCCCATTTCACAAAACGACACGCAACTGGAATACCGCTTAAGTACGCTTAAGTTTGTCAGGGGAATTGAACGTTATTAAGTACGACCGATTGAGCGTGTGATGTGTGCGGTTGACGAGAATTGAGGAGAAAGGAAGGAGAAGGTATCTGTGCATCGTTACAGAAGATATCGAACGTAGTTTGACGAATGTCGTTATAACTAATTGAATACTTCCTTTGAAAGTCTATTCAAAGACAAGTTTTTTTTAAATGTAAGACTTCATACAGGAAAATCAACGTATTTTCTTAATGTTTCATTTTTTGCGCGACTTTTTCTTCTTTCACATCAAAAAAACACCGTTTTCAACGAACTCAAACACATTTTTCCGAATTCAATCCTAAATAAACTTCCGTGAATAAACATGAAAATGTTTGGTTTTGTGCACGCCATGGCAAAAATAAACAGATTTAAATTATGAAAATGGTATGCATAATTAAACGTGTTACTTCGTCGTAAAACTCGAATGTGCCTAATGTTTTTTTTTTCTATTTTGGCTTGGGTTAAAAAGTGAACAATGTTGAGAGCCGTGCCATTGATTGAAATGCACGTACGTCACCAAAAATAAATAAAACGAACAAAACCGATGATGACAAAGGGAAAGTGGTGGCCACAAAACGCAACCTTTTAACAAATCACAACAACAATGTGTACGTAATTTGTTGTGGAAAAAGGGTGACAAAATTCCCATTTACCCAAATGCAGATTCACACGTGAACAATGGGCGATGCGTACGTTGGTTGCACAACGACGATTTGAAAAAAGAGAGAATTATTAAAAATAATATTCAAATTCGGTGGCAATAAAAAACAAGAAATTCGTTGCGCTCGAAAAACAAAAAACCAAACGGAACCGTTTTTTTTTTGGTAACACAACGGAAAATCGAGTCCGATAAAACACGTTCGATTTACAATGAAATGTGCTGCAACACAACGACAATATTCCAAGCATTTCCCCTGTGCGATGGGGAATCCGTAATGGAATGAAATAGCAAAACCGAGAGGAAAAAAAAACCAAATGAATTGGCATGGGAACTCTGAGGCATGCGTGTGAACAAAACGATCAAACAGCAGTGAAGTGAAGAGAAAAAAAAACCATACACACGTCGCACCGAACAAGATATAAACATGAAAAACACACGCGCATTGAGTACCAGCAGCTGATATGTGGTGTATCCTTAGCTGTGTACATCGATGCAATACTGCATCATCGAGCATTCGTCTTTCTCCGTATTCCATCTATCTACACCGAGGCACCGTACGTTGTGAGTCAGCGCAAGCGAAACGGCCACTTCCATCCACTCACATTCGTTCCAAGCATATCGTCGAGTTCCCATACGCATAACATTTTCATAGGTTTCGGTCTTGCGACACATTCGTTTGCACGTTCGCTCGCTCGGTCTCTCCGCTTTCGCATGACAAAGGCACGGCAAAACAGAAGAAGAACAAGAATCAACACCAGTCGATACAATAACGAAACAACAAAATTCTCTCTGTGGCACAATGTAGTCAGTTAGTCTTCGTACGTTGCGCTTGAATGACGTACAATTTTCACACAGCAGCGGCTCGTTCGTTTGCCCACTGAATATTAGCGATAAAACTGTTCGTGAACTTAACTACTTCAGAGATAGATACCAAGTGGATAATCAATTGTACTTTTTGAAATTGAACAAATCAAGTGAATGTCGTGAACTGTTTTGAATTTTTTTTTTCTTGCAATAAGATTTTTTGAAAAATCAGTTGAACAAAAATATTTCGTTTTATTAAACGGTTTTTTTTTATCAGAAAAAAGGATTTGTGCCATCGGCAGTGTTTTGGGTCCAAAACATATCATTCCCAATCAAATGTTTTTGCTTTGAACAGCATCATTGCATTTTGCCCACATAAAGTTACACATACAGAAAAAAGTTACATACCGAGAGTCTTCGGGAAAAAAAGGCACAAAAGAATAAAATTATAAAAGCAATTTTCTGGATTACCTGTGCATTCACACACACCAAACGGTTTTATTTTGTTTTTAAGTTGGATATTTTGTGTTCGTTTTTGTATCCTTCGTCCGAAGAGTCGAGTGTTAGAGAAAAGAGAGCAAGAAAAGAAATAGACGACTCAAAAACAGTGAAGTAAGTGAGAAGAGAAAAAGGAAAGAAAAATCGGTGCACAAAAACTTCATTCAAATTTGTATGTGCATCGATGTAAAAAGGACTCTATTGTATGGAACAAAGTGATTTTGAAGAACGATTCTCATCCGAATTCTATGAAAAATTCAAGGAAAACGTAAAGAAAACGAACCAAACAAAAATCTCGTTCTCGCCCGCTCGTCTTGGTGCATCAAGAACACGAGTTTACCGGAGAATTATAGAAAAATTGCATTACATTTCGTTTCATTTTGAATAACGCGGAGAACTTTAGTGTCAGTGTTGTTCTTGTTGATGGTGAATGAGTGAGTTTTGGTAAAAGGACTTTCGGAAACTGGCAACAATAACTAAACCGAAGAATTTCATCCAGAAAATCTTGAGAACGTTAGAAACATTATTTTCGGTGTTCGCATACGGAATAGAATCATTCGCATCATCAGTTTTTTTTTGTGGACTGGAGTGTTCATAGTGTGATATCCATTGTGTATGTATTCATTTCATTTTTTCAAAACCAAAGAAAAAACACTCTTTGTATAAATGTTATTTTTTTTTGTTTTGAAACAACGATGGAAATGGGATTTTTTTTCAAAGGATTTACTCTTTTTCATTTGATGCGCTATTGAAAGCGATCACATTGATTGACGATAAAAATACTTGCAATTTCGGGGAAGAGAAAAAGAAGGAGGAAATATTCTGCAATCGACGATTATGATGGATTACGAGGAATATTTGTTCAGTCATCGGCAAACATATGAAACACAATGCACCTGGTGTGCATTCGAAAATTTAGTGCAATTTTATACACAAACACAAATCGAATTGGTTCGATTTTTTTTCACATGATTTTTTTCTCGCTCAGTTTCTCATTTAATGTTGTTTAGTGTTGCGTCGCAATGAAATTGTGATGTTGGTCTCGTTTTCATCGAACCATTTTCCAAGGCAAATTACGTGCTGTATTGCAGGAAAAAAAATGCCAATTTCACATCTAAAAACAACCATTTATCAATGGATTAAGAGAAGACAACACAACAAACGACTATTACGCGCCCGTGCAGCTCAATTCGTACACATTTTTTTTCCACTCTCATCGTCGTCGTTCGTTGTTATGAATCCGAAAAAACGGATTTGCTCGGCTGTCGTTATTTATCGCGCCACTGATGCAAACATGTGAAATAATGCGAAACGATTCCAAAAACAATTACGCTGTCAAAACTGCATGCAAACCAAATCCACAGTTAGAAATGAAACGAGCAGATAAAAAAAAAATCAATGGAAAATTTAGATAATGAATGAAAAAAAAACCAGGCAAAACAGAACCAAAGAATTTTGTCATTTTAACTGAAACAATCCAGAGTGTGTTTGTGTGTGGTTGATTGAGCAACAAGGTTCCTTTAATGACCGAAACTCGTGACAATGGACAATTTTTCGAAATAAACGACTGAAATTTTATGATGAATTTTTTTATTCACGTCAATTTTTTTTTGCTGCCGGTACAAAAATACGTGATTATGTATTATTTTCGCTATTGTTTTGCAATGCTCAACAATGCCATGAATTTAGCTCATTTTTCTCGTCTATTTGTTTCATTCGGTGAGGTGTCTCTCTTCGTGAGGCAATTAGTTGACTTTTGCATGGCGTCAACCTCGGGGCTAAATACCAATTTCATTTTCACTTTTGTGCCACTACTAATTTCACTAATTTCATCTATTTTTCCTCGGCGATCTAACAAACACCATTTTATTTCCCATATTTAACGTCGACAACGTTTATTTTCATTTTTTTTCGCTCTCGCGCTCGCGGTCGTAATTTATGTGAATTTTATTTTTAATGCTGTGTGCTCCTGGCGACAGTCGCAAACCTACCGTTTGTATATATAGATGAGGTGTCACAATGTTTAGTGGCCAATCGAAGGCAATTTCCATAAATCTAGCGGCTCATCCGAAAAAGTCATGGGTCGAGTAAAAGAGAGAAAATACATAACAAAACATGAGAAAAACGTGTTTAAACAATTTTTCTCTCTCTCTCTCTCTCTCTCTCTCTCATAAAATATTTGATTCATTCAACAGTATTAAGAACTTATGACCTCTTTCGAATTAAAATTGTATCAACAAACGAGAGAGAGAGGAAAAATCGAGAGCGCGAAAATAGTCGAAATGAAAATGCGTTGAATTGTTGAAAAATACCCGATGAACGTTCAATTAATTAAAGAGTCGATGAAACGATTAATTGCGAGAAAAAAAAGAGAGCAGAGAATCAGCCAAACCAAACACGCCGTCAGCCGGTTTGTAATGCATGGACTGTGTGGTTTTAATTCGACACATTGCATGCATAATTCGAATCATGCCCAAGTTGATTCAGTCGAACTAAAAATAGCCCAAATAAATTATGAATGAATTCAAATGGTTGGCTTGTACGCACTCCGTTTTGTCGATCACACACACACACACTCTCTCGCTCGCTCGAAATTGCATTTGCGGCAGATTGATGTGCTACTGTTTATATATCAAATAGACAAACGCCAATCAATGCGTTACAAAAAAATGCGCAGAAAATTCGTTGCATTTATTTTTGGTTGTGTCGAATGAAGAACTTTTTTTTTAAATGATTCGATGAAAAGTTCATTCGACTCGCGAGAATGAGCATTTGGACAAACAAAATGACAAACGGAATTGTCGATTATTGTCAAACTGTTTTTTTTTCATTCCATGAAATGAATTTTCATTTTGGTGAGCTCGAAATTCGGAGTTTTTTTTTTATCTCTCATCCGTTTCTTTCTCTCAAACACCCTTTCGCAAACAGACACATAATTACTCAGTGGAAGAGAGTGTTGAGCAATTAATTGAAGTGAAATGAAAGATCCGAGATGAAATATTCTGGTGAAATTCGCTTTTTCAATGTGCAAATGCAACGATGTCGACGAAAAGAAGAGAGCAAAAAAAAAAGAAAGAAATTGTCAACAGGAACATTGAGCGGAGAATTTCAATTTTTTCCGTTCGCCTGCAGACGCAAAATGTCAGGCATTCGTAGAAGTTGCAAATTGTCAACCAATTCAAGCTGAAAAATAACAACCTAAAGCGATGAGCAATTCAAGAGAGAGAGAACGAGGAAAAAAATAAACGATCAAGCGAGCTGTGAATTCGTCGCTGCCGCATGCAAAAATGAGGTTAAAAAGACACCGAAGGACTCGTTTTTCGCTCAGTTTTTTTGTATTATTGGTGCGCATCAGTTCTTCGTATATTGAGTTCTTGCAATGTAAAGTTGCGTTTTTTTATGGTTCCTCAGAACGAGCAAGAGATAAATAGAGAGAGAGAGAAAAAATATTGTAAATTTGTCGCTGTTTACTAATTGGAGAAAAACGCGAAATGTAATGACTTTGTATTCCTTTTTTATTCTTGGCCTCTGTGTGCCTCACTATATCTCTCACTCTGGTACACGCACATTTTTCATTCTGATTTCAGTTCAGAGAGTTTCACAAGCACTGACACTTACTAAGAATTATTGCCGCTCCACTTCCATTGCCTTAATCACATGGTTCTGTGGTGTAGTGTGTATACAATGTATGGGCACTTGTGAGGCGTGTTTCTTATTGGAGGAAATAAGAGACTCGTTATGGCAAATTAGAAGCAACATTTTAATTAGAGAAATGTCTCGGTTGCGCGTACTCTTGTTCTCTCTATTTCTCTCTCTCTCTCTCGCTTCCAAAAGGGAATCCTCGTTAAATTCGCCGTGCAACAATGTTTTTAGCCGTTTTTATTTTGTTTGTTTTCATTTCATATACATAAGATGTTTGTTTACCTCTGGCCATTCTCATAACTTTTCATTTGTTATGCATTAAAAAGCGATGGTGGATAAAAAAGGCAAAATTATTTAATCTGAATTTTTTTTTGAGGAGCCGCTGTTCATTTTCTCTCTCTCTCTCTCTCTCTCTCACGCATCGCAGAGACTGAGAAGCCATGTGATGTGAAGCGAATCATAAAAGTCGTCGGCATAATATTGTTATCGCATTAATGCAAAGGTGTGATTTAAAATAAATTACAAGCTTATTATCTGGCCCAAAGACGCGCTAAATGCGTTTTGCATCCAATTTCGGTTGTTCGCTCATTTTTATGCTTCAGCCTAGTCGGACGGATTCAGCAGTCGAGCGCTAATAATAAAATATTCATTATTGTCCAAGGCTTTCAAACATCCAAATTGAGGCGCTGTAAGCGAAAGAAGCAAAAAAAAAAACAACTACCCAAACAACGAGCAAACGAATTTAAAAGCCAAAATACATTTCGAATCAGCCGTAACTTTAGCTCATGGATTTGTTTTATCTGTCGCTGTGACATTCATTGTGTATGCTTACTCCATGCTCTCTAATTCGCTTTGAAAAGCACAGTGGAAGAATAGAGGATTTTATGCAAACGCATCGCAGAAATAGAAATTTATGGTAATTTCGTTGGCTGTTTTGTTATTTTCGCGCGCCAGCCAGCCAAGCACTGGATGATGGGATGTAAATGAACGGATTTTTGCATGTATTCGCATTCGCTCACTCTACAACTGAAACAAGGTCAAAACATAACATTCTCATACACTTTTACAAGATTTCGCTGCGTACACACGTCAAACGTCCCATGAGAAATGAATCTAAATGTAAATATACATAGGAAAAACCTATTTTAATATTTATCAAAATGAAAATGGAAATTTATCGTCGAGTGAAATCGAGAGAACAGAAAAATCAACAGAACAAAAAAAGAGCTAAACGGAAAAGAATGGAAAGGGAACCAGAACACACACACACACACAAAAAAAATCACATCGCGGATACTTTTTTTCGGTCGAACAACCGATTTTTTCCACTTTACTGATTACAGCAGCTCGAAAAACCATTTTTTTTCTCAAACTCCAAGTCGTCGACGTTCGATATGACCTTCGTCGTTTTTCGTTTGCTTGTTACATTGTTTGTTCTAATACAAATTATACTATTGAAACAGAAATGAAAGACTGAAAACTCAGACTGGCTGTTCTACGGTTTCCAGATTCGGAACAATGCAAAATTGTCGTCGTTAACATGTCACAATGGACGAGACTCGAAGATATTTTATTGATTTTGGTATCGAACATTGTTTACTCGCGCAATTTCAGCCACAATATCGACAATGCGATGAAAGAAAATGAAAAGGCAGACTTTTTTCGTTTGAAGTGGCCAAATTTTAATATTTTTTGTGTCTGAACTGCAATGAATCAGTGAATTAAGATAACGAATTTCTTGGAATAAAGAAACAGACCACATAAGAATAAATTCTCATGAGAATGGAGTTTATAGAAATTTTATTGCCAGATTTTCAAAGCAACGCACTGACATCGAATGCTCAGACTCATTTTTTATGCATTTCAACGGAATTTCCCTTCATTTCGAGTTTAGCCCGATTGTGGTAAACGCTTGGGTTAACGATAACAAATTGTCATTAACGGTTCTTAGTCCCATTGACAAAATGAAATAAATTGTTATTGGTTTGGTCGGTTTATGCATTATGCGCGGAAATCACACAATCGGAATGAGTGGTAAATCGCGCCCAAAACTGCACACAATATTATCCGCACACAAAAACTCATTATCAACATAATCAATATTATTGCTTGTTATTTTGTCGTTCGATTTGCCGCCATCTCTTGTTCGACTCTCGGTCCCTCTCGAAATGCTCGCTCATTCGAAATGGAGGGAACTACCACAAAACCAAACCATTTTTACCATAAAAATGCAAAGCATTACAAATACAACGATAATGTACACATCAACTATGTTTTTCGATAAATTTTACATAAATAAAGCGCTTGTTTGTACGTACAAATGTACGATTTGAACAGGACAACGCGCCAAACGAAAAAAAAACATAGACGCTCCAACACATCGAGTCGTATTTTCGAATAGAAAAACCGAAAAATGGAATAAAAATTTATGTGAAGTGAGCGCGCGAAGTGAGAGACAGAGACCGAGTAAACCTCATCGGGGTAAATACGCGAAATGTTTGCGTTAACGATGTTCGAATTCGAATGCGAAATAGGCAAAAATTGGAAATGCCACAAAAACGAGCCATTTGCCTTGCGACGACAATGATGAAACAGAAAAAAAAGAAAGCATAAACTTGACAACCGAAAGGAGCTCGCACAGTGAAAAAGGGAAAAGAAAAACGGGTAGGCAAACGGCTGGGAGCCGTTTTGTGAGTCGCGCTGCTGACACAGGAAAAAAGCGATAAATATTAAGTCGAAATTTATGTTCGCCACAAAATTAATATCATAAAAGAGAATACAAAGTGAAACACGCATTCACATTCACATTCACACACAACAATCATTGAAACGAACAGTGGCAGAGGGAATTCATCGATTGCAACACGGCGCATATTTTTTCTTGTTCCTGCTTCTTCAATTTACGGTTTACCTTGATACGTTTTTCTACATCGGGCGCGCACAAACCATCTTCGGTGCGTGTTTCCCTTGACTCTCTCGACCACGATGTGACAACAGAAAAAAACGAAAGAAAAAAAAGGTAGCATTGAATTCGGTTTGCATTTGTGGGTATTCATCGCTGTCCGCTTAGGCTATTGTCAATATTATTGAATGCGAGTAGTGTGTGATGTCAATTGGAAACGGCACGGAATTGTCAATAGACAAGACGAGTGCGTTTTGCTTGAATTGTCGCCACAAAATAAGCGCACATTAAAATTAATACAAAAATAACACGGTAGAAAACCATTTATAAATCTAGTCTGGTTGGGTCGAGTTTGAGACGGTGTGTTGGCTTATTCTTTTATACGAACGCGAACCCATCGAATTTAATAACCACAAATCGTCTTTTCCTTTTTTGATATATACACAGACAGAAGGGGAGGGAGAAAGCGAGCGAGCGAAAATTTACGCGCGTCCTCATGTCAACCAAATCGAAAGTCATTCTTCTACCATTCAGTTTCATTTGGTAATGCGCGATCGATTGTACTCAAACACATCGACAAATCACATGTGTGCAACCATTCGGAAACGCACGCATCAAAACACAATATGTACAAGGCTTTTTCAGCTTTGAGAAGCAAGCGAGTACAACAAAAAAAAATCTCCCGAAGAAAACAAATATTTATTACATTCATTTAAACATGTATTTCTTTTGTTACTCGCCTTTTTTCCGTGCTCTTTTCTTTCCCTCTCATTCACTTGCTCACATCTCTTGCTCTTGCGTCGCTTTCATGCTGAAAAATCCTATATCATTCGATAATGCTACGCACTGAATTCCAACACGATGTGAAGATGTGACAAGAAGTGAGCGTTCTCAGAATGAATCTTGAGCGAAAACAAGTTCAGCATACAAACAAATAAGAAATATACATATTTATTTTGCGCGAATAAAAAGAATGGAGCGAACGAGGCAAAAAAGCGAAAAAAAGAGCACAGCACACACAGTCTCCATCCGATTCGAATGACAGTGAAATAAATTCAATTTAATAAGAACGGAGCAGCGGACGGAGGGAGTGAGTGAGAGAGAGCGAGCGCATAAGCAGAGGCGGAGAGCGGCAAAGACATCACGAAATGCCGACACTCTAATAAGCGAAATAATTCGCTTATTACATTGATTTACTGAACAACTTCAGCAAAGTGATAAACAAAAAATGCTTCGGGAGCGAGAGGAGCGCAAACAAGAAATCGAAAATCCGATGCACGGATTTATTTCGTCGTGGAATGAACGGAAAGTGCGCGCGCACCGCGCGCATAAGAAAAAACTAACAAACCTACAATTGATTTCGCATCGGCGGCCCGATTCCCTTTGTACTGCATCGTGTTTTATGCACCGTCTCGTTAAATGAATGCGATTCGCCGGGCGAGTTTTTTCTTTCTATCCTACTTTTTCTTCTTCTGTTGACTCTATGTGTTTGCCGAGTCCGATATGTGTATTTAGTCCAGCAAATCACATAAAAAAGGAAATCATTACGGCCGGCTTTGATTTGTAGCGCAATCGCACGTTTCGTGTGTGCACAGTCCGAAACGGTGACAATACTGGCTCTTTGTTCCCTTCATTAAATGGGTGTGTGTATGTTTGTTTGGTGTATGATGCGAAACGCCGAACCATTGAATACAACCAAATTAATTGTCACTACGAGTTATTCAATACCTTCTTTTGCCGCTCGTTAAACGCGCCGCTCGATCGCGCAATACAACGTCTCAGACCCATTGGAATGCCTTGCAGCATTCAAGCATTTGCATGCAGTAGAATTCGATTCGATTTTATTTACATAGCCAAAAGGTGTTATTACCAATAACTATATTCATATAAATTAAGTGTCATATTTCATTGAGTTGGCCGATTGTCGGTCGGTATCTGTGGTGCTCGAGCGACAGAGACCCAGAAAGAAAATGAAATTACAGTCCACGACACATTTAAATTTAAACGCCATCGCGCAATTATCGATATTGTGTAATCATGGAATGGATTCGCAACGTGTTTCATTCCGTCTCTCTTTCTCTCTCGCACCTCGCTCATTGTGTCTACGTGCAATTTGGTCGGTTTATTGCATTTTGCACACAATGCAACGCGAATCGTGAACAACGGCGATGACGCAGCGCACACCAGCATCCATTCATTCGATGCAATAATTACGGGTCGATTGAGAATAAGAAAATGCGACCTGGCAATCGAATTATAGACAGCATGAACAACAGCGAAAAAAAATAGCGGCCGATATCCCAACAAACTTGATAAATAGTGACATAACGATAAAATATTCGAGTAAATCAGCAGGAAAACGTGTAATCAAGCTATTGATAGCTTGTGTTGTGCTCTGTATGGGTTGCATGGCTCTTGCTGATTGTTAAACGATGCTAAATGAAACTGATCGTCGACTACAAAACACATTAGCCATTCGTTTGTACACAATTTTTTTTCCGCTTCTTATTATTCACGACAGTTCGATGAGTTGTAAAAACGAAGTTTTCTTCTTCGGATTTTTATGCATCTTTCCTGTGTACGGATCAAAGCGTGGTTTTTTGTATCATTTTTGACGCAATTTTCCAGCATTCTGTAGCACAAAGGAATGTTATGGAGTTTTCTGATTATTTTCGCTTCATCCATTTGATGATTATTGTTATTGGCCATCGTTTGGGGCTCATTTTCTATAGTTTAACTATTTGAAATCGCATCGCGCACACAATGGACGATTTACATTTTTATCGACATTTTATGAAGTCGCTGCATGTGCCGGTGTCACGGATTTTTGTCGTTTTTCTTGCGCTTGCTATCTCCACGGTCACTTGCACGTTGTAGATGCTCGGCCTGTCAATAAATATTGTTGCCATTTGGTATCCAGCATCGAAACACTGTATTACATATGAACTGTGTACTCGCCACAATTGCTCTGCTCGTGTGTGTGTGTTGCCAACTCAGTGACTATCAGGCCAGTTGAAAAAATAAAATTCAGTGGAAAAAGTAATAACTGAGTTTTGATTTTTATGGCGCGAATAAATCATCTCCTTTGAGATTTTTGCTCTATTTGTGTAATCTCGAAACAGCCGAAAAAGGAAGAAAAAAAAATTCTCACACATTCAAATACCGTGGAAAATCAACACTAACAAAAAACTATATACTCTCTCGGTTCGAACGGACACACAGTTGAAATTAAATCTGTTCTTTTTTCTGTTCGCTCTTCAACCATTGATTCATGTATATTTGAACGTGGTGTGAAATATAGCAGCTCTTGAAAAGCGCATCGAATCGAGGCCGTATCATGAAATATCTAAACGACTAAGCGAATACTTATCTCTATGGCGTTTTTTTCACTCGTTCGAGCCAAAAAAAAAACTTTTTTCGCTGCTGATGCTCTCTCCTTAACATCGCGATGTTCAGGCATCTCTTTGGCGTTCTTGAAATTTTGAATGCTTCAAAGCGTTCTGCCATTAAATCAACGCCACTGGAAAATCGGTTTGTTTTGCATCGCAATAAAAAACCGGCAGAAGAGATAAGTGATGAAGTGAATCGTTACAAGAGACTTGACTATGAGTCAAACGGTTCTCCGGTAAATGAAACTCTTCGACAGCCAGCAAGAGGAAGATAGCGAGCGAACGAGAGTGAGCTTTGTAATTCGGTGTGAATGTGTGTATATAAAAAGGAAGGCTCTCTCCATTTATTTATCAGTAACACGATATCACCGAGCTACCTACTGTTCAGAAATCGTTTAAGCGATGCGAAAAACACACGCTGTGGCCAATATCACTTTGGAAAAGCATTTGCCAACCGAAGGGAAAATGCGAGGCACAAAAAAACAACGCAGTAGTATATGCGAACAAGCGATATTTTTTTCACCGGCAAAACACACCGTTGCCATCCATACATGGCATGGACACGGAACGAAACGAACATTTTCATTTCGAAAAGTTGTATTTTAATCCGTGGCATCGTTTTTCTAGTGTCCTCCGGAATGAAAATCTACATACATAAATTTTCAACGAAAATCACTTCGTTTTCTTCTCTTCTCCTCCCCAAGTCCACAGTCTAAAGAAATTATTTTGTAATTTTGTTTGTGTGGAAAAGATATCGCTGCTTTTCTAGTCCCATTATATATATTTTTCCTTTTTTTCCGCCATTTGTTTGTCGTTCGCCATTTGGCCCATTTTGGATATCTTTCGCGCGAGCGCCAATGTTTATGCACCGACATTAAACAATCGCTGAATGTGCTTTGCCATGGTAATACGGTGATTTAGTTACAACAGTTGTTCTATTGAACGGTTTTCTTCGGGGGGAGACGAAGAGTGGGAATCAGGATATAGTCTTCGTTTTGGCATTTTGATGCCACTTTTTTCAAGTCAAAATATAAATCTTTCATCGGCAGCTTGTTTGAAAGAAAAACTGTTCTGTTGACAGAAGACAAAGGACCACCGAAATATTTCCTAGATACGAATAGTGAAGGAAAAAAATGTTTCAAAAATCATTTAATTTTCAATGGCCTCCCGATTTCTGACGTAAATCCCATCGAACGTGTGTGCGTTTCTATGAAACAAAAGCCACCCCTGAATCGACGTTCCATTTGCATGTGATAAAAAAAACGAATATCTCATCCCGATTCAATAGGATATTTTTTGTTTGCGTGTGCTTTCTGCGCATTTTTACTGCGTCTTCCGATTGTTTGCTTTAACAGTTCATTTACTGGCGCTCTCTGCTGTATACACACAGTGAGTTTTTTCTCCTATTTCGCTTCAATCGCCATCAGAAAATCACAATTTTATTTATTCATTGCTTTGCATCGTCAGAATTGAAGCAACAAAAAGAACCATCTAAATGGAGGCTTTTGTTCGGTATTTTATTGGAAATTGGTTTTTAGCTTTGCACACGGAAGCAGCACTGCTTATTGGAAAGGAGGAAAAATGTTTCATCGTTGCCAAACAACGAAAAAAAAAATTGAAGTATAGAACCTTTTCAATAAACTCCAGAAGAAAATCATTAAATAATTAGTGCCGTATTCAGAGCATAAATTTTACAGTTCCTTTTATCTCTTCCTTTGTGTGTGTGTGTGTGTGTCTATTTGTGTGGAACAGAAAACAGAAGCAAATCAATAAAGAAATGAAAAGAGAAAAAAAGAACGGAACGGAAAAATATGCTCAATGAATAATTTGAAAAGAGAGTAAAGGAGCGCGATTGAAATTCCGATGTCAGAAAATCACATAAAAACATCGGAAAAGAATGTTAATAATTGAGCGACAGAGAAAAAAATGACGAGACGAATACGAAATGAAAGTATAAAAACCAATGAAAATTATTTATTTGCGTTTTTTTTTTCTCTCTCTCTCTCTCTCTCTCTCTCTCTCTCTCTCCCTCTCTCTCTCTCTCTCTCTCTCTCTCACTCAAAACACTGACGATGAATGGTATTTGTGAGTGAGTGTCACGTGTTCTGCGCAGTTCGAAATATTCGAAATTGCTTTGTCTTTACTTTACACACATTTTTTGTTTTACTTCTTATAATATGGGGTAAGAAAAGTTCCAGGAAAAAAGTCAACGCACTCAAAAAATAATCATCGTTCATTAATTTTATTCACTCATTAGGCTAATGCGTTGTCACTGGCATGCTCGCTCCGAATTTGTGTTCGTTCGATGATTGAGCATTTGCACTCAAAATCCCCGTCTCTGGTTTTATCACAATTACGAATGATTTGAATAAAACGCATTCTCAGATGTGAATGATATGAAATAAAAACAACAGAAAAATGTGTCGAATAATCGGAAAAATGAATGACAGACAAAAGGAATAAGTTCAACGGAAGTCTAGCACCACATTTCGTTCAATTAATATCAAAAGAAACCCCGACACACACACACAATCTCTTTATTTTCATCGGTTTTAATATTCAAAATATCCAAATTGAGCCATCCACACTGAAGGCATTAAGTATAATGAATATAGTTAACGATCGCACGACGAATGTAGAAACCGAAAAAAAGAATCCATTTTGTCACATCATTGATTGCTTCTGTTCGGTGGCTGCCATTTGTAGGTGTTTTGTTGGACGCGTTCAAACGCGATGAAAATGTCAAGTAGAAGACAATGCTTAACACACAAGCGCACACACTCATCGGGAATCTTTGGAAAAATGTGTCGAAAGCGAACGACAACGAAAGAGTAGGAATGCGAGGCAAAATCGAATCAGTTTAAATGCCATTAGATAAAAGGCAACATTAAATGAAAAGGTAAATTGACGATGACGATGGAGAAAAAAAAAGTCGAATGACAGAGAGAGCGACCGAAAAACCATTGGCGGTAAAAATGCGAACGATAAGAATAGTATGAATGGTTTAGGCAACGAATGGTTTTTGGTTCTCCTTTGAGACATAATAACGCTTAAGACAAACGTAACATAATTGAAGTGAAGAAAAAGGAGAAAGAAAAAAATCCACCAACGCTAACAAACAAATACCACTCGCTTTTCCGTGCGATGTTTTATTACATAAAATTTTGTCTTTTATTCGTTTTCCTCGTTGTCCTGTTGCGACTGAGCGAATGAGTGAGCGAGAGAGTGTTTGAAATGCGAGACGAAGTTGGCTTAAGAGTCATACGCAATTGCCAGTGAATTTCGGGCGAAATGTGGCGAGCGTTTATAGTGGCTGGGCTGTAAACCACTTAAAGTGCTCTCGATATATCGACGAATGATTCAGAGTCGAACGGCGAAAACACACGGTTTTATTGTTCAGTGAGTAAATTACAATTTACTTAGTCACCAAAGTGTTTGGTTTGTTCATGAAAATGGCAATGGTTGGTTTTATTAAATCCAACCAAAAAGGCAACCGAGGTGGATGAGCGCCGGCGAGCAAGCGAGCACGATGGCAGAGTGAATAAGACGGTTGAAAAGGGAAACCATAAATGAAAATAATCTTAGCTATTAAATCAACCCTATATTGCTGGCGTTTGCGGTAAATGGCACACACTAAACAACGACAACGCAACATACACACTCACACACTTCTGCGAAAATGATTGCGCGTCAACAGTTGGAGAGCGAATTTTATGAAGTCGTATTTTCCGAAATGTAACACAACCGAAAAATTAACAAGCATAAAAATCATTGAAAATTTATATGACCACATCCTATTCGTAATGCACAACAACGAAATTACGACGCGCCAATTCCTCCCGGCCCCGCAAATGAGCGCCTGAAAACGGATCGCATTGCACCGAAAATGCCATCAATTTAATTCGTGTGTGCGCGCGCGCGGGCGTCTTGTTGAAATTGAATAAATCTACGGGGAGAGTATAAATATATATCGAGTTCAGTCGTTAAAGAAATGTGATAGCTTCAAATTAACGCAGAGATTCCTCGTTTTTTTGTTCGGTCGATTTTAATCCCCCCAACCAACAGAACAGCACTGGGATATGAAATATTTTTTATCTATGATTCTGCATCAATGGTTTTTAGCATTTTATAAAAATTCGAATTTCCGCGGAAGTTAAAATGACATTGGGGACGGCGTAGTTGCAATATAAACAAATCATCGAACTGTGTGTCGATAATTGATGTTCAACTTTAAATTATATGCGATTCTGCAACGCAAAATTGATGAAATGCATCGACTGACAAACATTTTGCTTTTGTTCGTTTTTTTTCGTACATTTTTTTTACAAATTAAATATCCAAAGCACTTTGATGTGTCCATATGTGCTTCAAAATCGCCGACAAATGAAAAACTAACGACAAATATAGAACACGATATGATACAAATTAAATTGAACACATAAAACATGATATAAACAACGTGGCGAATAGAAACCGTTTCAACGCATCAATTTCCCAGTCAGAAGAGATATGAACCGAGAGCAGTTGGTTTTATAGCCGAAATATTGCACAAAAATGCCACGGACAGTTGGTCATTTTATCTACACTGCGCAATGCATTTGCTATTTGAAGCGTAGCGCTGGGAAAAAACACACACATCATATACGAAATACAGCGGATACACAGAGAGCGAGCACTTTGAGTAAACACAGACAATGAGCAAGCACTTCAGGACGATGAAAAACATCACTTTAAATGCTAAAAATGAACGCATATGTTCTCATTTGATGATGATGATACTTTTATGTTTCTTTCATTTCTTTTTTCACTCTCTCTCTATCTCTCTCTCGGTCTTGCTGTCGAGCGCTCTTGGCTCATCGCGTTTTTAATGAGCCCAGAGCAATTAATGTTGTTCGAAGGCATTAACCAATACTTTCGATAAATTATCGGGAATCATTTCTGGAAATAATGAAAATTTCAACCGTATCAGTGGAAACATTCCGATGTGTGTGCATGTGAAAACCGACTCAATTATGCAGAAGCAGCCAATTGAATGCGCACACAAACGCGCAATGCATTATGTGAGGGAAAGAGCGAGAGCGAGAGCGAGAGGCGATTTTTGTGTTTAATTTAAATTTTAAGTGCATTTTGAATGTTGGATACATTTGTGTATGCATCATCTGGTGCATATTCGATCTCCATCTCTCACTCTCTGTGTGTGACGAAAACAGCCGTCAAAGCAGACGCACTCGAAACAGCATACGCAAATTAATAAATTGCTTGATAATGCTTTTGTACACACATCCAATATTGAAAACTCTATGTTTCATCTGTGGAGTGCAGAGCCGATGTTCAGAACGCAAATTAAATCGAAATCTGAGATAGAGATAGGAAGAGTGAACGAAAGAGAAACGATATTTGGATTCGCTTGGTCAATCAATTCAGATATTAGGAATAATATTGAATTATTTCACGTTACCAACCAATTTGACTGTCGCACATTTCATTTCTGAAATTGTGCTCTTTGATGCTATTAACTCTTCATTATCCCCCTGCTGCTGCTGCTGCTGATGCCACTGTCGCCGCCATTGCCAGCTTGGCGTTTATTTCGAATGTTGAATTCATGCGAACCGAAAAAGGCCATATGCTTTTGTAGTGCACATTCTGAATGCCACAGAGAAATTTAGTCACAAACTACGAAACATTCATTGCCAGTCACACGCATACCAATCTGATCCAGTGAATGCAAATTCAAATTCGATTTAAATGCTACCCATCTCTCCTCACCGCCACCGCCATCAACGCTCCATTCTCTCATGCAGATTTAACATGTGGACGCTTTAATAAAATTTATATGCATGAAATTATTCAATTTAGAATTTCGAGCATTCTATTTGATGTCACTACATTTCGAGTGTAAATGATATGCTTCAACATAGTCTGATGTGGACTCTGAGAGAACTCTGTCTATCTCTCTCTTGCTCTCATTTCTTCTTGTCGTTCTTTTTTTTCCCTACACCGCCACACCGCTTCGGTTCGGCTTCACCAAACTGAAATATCATTTTCACTTGCAAACTTCATCGAATTATTCAATTTATTAAAGTTTTCATCACTCGCATGCATAATTTGTCCATAATACAAGAGAGAGAGAGAGAGAGAGAGAGAGAGAGAGAGTGTGTGTCGAGGGTCCGAAACGATTGAAATTGATGTTAGCGCAAAAGCTGGAACTTTTGTCTCGTTATTCAAAAGTTTTATTGCATTTGCCATAGACACTCATCAAAACCAGCAGAGACAGACACACAGAGAAAACTGCTGCTGGTATTAGTGGTGGTCGTTGTGATCTCACTTTGTCCGAGAATGTGGCTTAACTCTCATCGGCTTTTGTTGTTATTATCATTTAATTAAAGTCGATTTTCTCTCTGTCACTCTCTCGCTTACTCGAAAACTCACTCATGTTTGGGGGCAATAGTACAATTTCAACTGTGGATAAAGTTTTGAAGCTGCGCGCGATTTGTTTTTTTTTTCATTATGATTTTTGACAGAAATTATGATCCAATTTTGCGCAGGCAAAATAGATTTTAAATCATTTCGAACATCTTTTGCATATAACATTGCAATACAGTATTAGTTGAAATCTCCCTCGAGTGAAGCAGAGTCTTGGCCAATTTTGGGTTCGGATTTCGGTCGTAAATCAAAAAACTTTGCTTATGATTTTATGTTGCAGTGCACAAGATCACAAACAGTTGAAACCGGATTCTGCAGGAGGTGTAACAAAAGTTATTATCAAGATGGTAAAATTGATTCGATTCCACACTGAATTATAAACTGAAACTTTTTGTTGTTGCTGGGTTTTTTTCTCGTTCGTTTTATTTTGTTCCAATGTAGTTTGCAAAATAAACTATTTTGCAGCGATGCTGCCTGAATTGCATGCCGCTCTTCTGTTTCAATTAATAAACACGATGCTCAACTAATTGAGATCGTAACAGTCAGATAGCCAGGCAGTAAGAGAGGAAAGTGTTTTAGTTTTGCGGCATTTACACTATGAATAAACCCAATAGTTTATGACTGAAGATTTTCGACGCAAGATTGGATGCACGTAACCATCAAAAATGGTAGCGTTTGCGGGCTAAACACATAAAATGATGCAAAATACACACGCGATATCGAAAATTCCGTCAATATGTTCCAGGCTTATTGAATCTCCGTTGCTGTGTGTGTTTGGGAAAAGGAAAACGCCCGAATGAAATATTCGATGTATAATACAGTGCATTTGTCCCTATCGTAAGCCCCAAAAACACCGATCGATGCAAGAAATGAACTATGTTAGTGCAAGTTCTAGCATTGAAATCGCGTACATAAAGTCAGCAGATGCATATATGCAACAAAGGTTAAACCGTTTTCACTTCATTTCTTTGCAATTTTGCGCGTTCGACAGCAGCGGCTGAATCGAATATACATGCTTGTATGCAGGCGACATAATGCTTACGTTTATGCAGTGTGTGCATCTCAAACCGGCAATCGATATTTCATCCGTATTTTGAATATAAATACAAAATTTTAAAATATCGTCGTTACTCGATGTTGGCATTTTCCATATAGATTTTTTTTTCGGTGCGCTCACTCTCTTTCACTCGATGTTTTTATACATAAATTATTGTCTCCGACGACGGTTTTGTGTATATTCTGTAACGTTGCAGTTTCGATGGAGCAGAAATCATTTCGTTTTTTTTTGGCTTTTTTTCTGCGCACGCTAAAAGAATGCAACGAGCCAAAAGCAAAATACGTCGGGTCGAATGAGCGAGCGGAAAAAATTGTGTGCACCAAACTATGTTTATTCCAGGTTGAAAGCACTTTATCGCGATTAGATTAACTATTGACATGTATTCGGTTGACGAAAAACCGTTCCTATGCAAACCCATTTTATTTGAAAGTTGAGCAACTTTTTTCTCTGCTCTTTGGCGGTTTTTCTCTGTGTTCATTGGATAGAGCGATCTGAAAAGGTTTGACTTTGTTCTTTGTGATGGAAATATGCATTGATGTGGTGATGGTTTTTTTTTATGTGTCAAGTGTGGATGAGAACAAAAACTTTGACGCACATCAACCGAAAATTCCACTGTCGATTTTGTTGTTGTTGCTATTTTTTTTTCTCGACACCAACCAAAGTAAACGCATGAGACATTGCTTCTGAAAGCGCATTATGCCACTTCACGTCATCGCGGCGTTATTTTCGTCGTCATCGTCGTCTATTTATTTGTCTTTTTTAGCATTCACTGGATAAACAAAATCGATATTTGATAGTCGAAGGAGAGAAAAAAAGCGATTCGTTCAGTTCATTGTTCGACGGATTCGAAGACATAATCTTAATAAACGACGGCGGTTGTCATTGTTTCAGCGTCATTTCATTTTTATCGATGTTTATACAGGCGGAAAATATGTATCGTAGCTTTTAAGTTTTGCCAAGCAAACATCCTGATAGCAGCAAAATGCATTCGAAGATCGAACCCCACACACACACACACACACACACACACACCAAATATTCTTAGTTTTCGGTTTTTCTTGGTTCGTTGCTCGCACAAAACCAACTGAGAATTAACAAGCAAACGAACTAACGACTGTGTATGAGTGTGTGTTTACTTGCACCGTTCGTCATCGATTTCAAAATGAGTGAATTCCGTGTGGTGGCATTGGGGAAATGTTCCGACGATGAATATCGAATAATCCGCTTATTTCATAAGCATTTGGTGAATGCACTCAAGCATCAAGAATTCCCAATAAGAATGCTTTAGCCTTTGTGCGCATTCGAATGTCGTTGCCATTCTTTTCAATGCTTTTGTAAAAAGAGCAGAAAATCAGGAGGCAGATTATAGTTGGTGATGCTCTCACACTTTCTTGGACGAAAGATGTCGATTTGAATGTGTATATTCTTCCCTTGTTTCTCGATTCAATGGCACTTCGCCGAATAGAACGAGTGAAAGTGTCAAACTTTCTTACAATCTAATTTCTGATGGGATTTTTCTGCACTGTCGATGCTATCGCATTCAATTTTAAACTAGGTAATTTTATGACAGAGCGAAAACTTTCCCTACGAACCATTTAATTAGGGGGAAATGCCAAAGGGAACATGAATCGTTGTGCAGAAAAAAAGCTGAGAAGAGAGCGACAGGCAGCGAATAAAGAAGCAACTTGTGCAAATCTTCTTCCCTTTCGCCATCACGAATGAAGTGGAACGTGCGACTGATTCGGAAACAAAAGTTGTCGTTGCAAAGATCATTAAGTGTCATATCTAACATTAAACACACGGAAAAATAAGAGCACTAAAATCCTCAATAGTGCTCTTCACAACACCGTGTTGTCTCTTGCGCACTCGCTCTCCCTTCTTAAATGCCCACTTTTTTCACTCTCTTTGATACACATCGTGAGCGACAACATTTCTCACTCTGTCCCTCTCATTGGTGTGCGCGCTCGCTTCTTGACATTTTTCTTCTTGTCGTAGCAAGCAGGCGACGAGCATTTTTGCGCTCCATTGAAAATTGAATGTGCTCGTGCTCGTGCTCGTGCTCGGGCGGTTCATGTGTGTGCACTTTATTCGTTCACTATCGTTTTTTTTCTCTCTCTCTTTTTTTTTTACTTTCAACTCGTTCCGTTTTGCCATTGTCATTATCTCGCCGAGTCAAGCACAAATAAGAAGTCTGGCATCGATGCCATCGTCTTCGTTGAGGTTGATGCTGTTGCCACTGCTGCTGTTGTTATCGTCAAAATGGATGAGTACATCTCCATACGTACGGAAAGTTATTTAACTCTTAACTTTATGCGACATTGAATCATTGAAAACTGACACATGTACATTTCTATTGCTGCTTGACATTGCAGCACAGCGAAGCTTGGGCCGAGAGAGGAGAGAGAGCGACAAGAACTGCACGAAATACCAGCGCGCTGCACGTGTTAAATTATAAAGATGCAATTTATATTAGCCGTATATTTGTTCATTCTCGTCACCACCACCCAAAACCATGCAGTTTTTTGCATTTGAAGGGTTGGACGTGAACTCGGTTACATTTTTTCTTCTGGTGAATGACAAAAAAAGAAAGAAAAAGTCGAAATTTTCTTCATTTGTGTGACATCGTTCATGGGTTCTCTCGTATCCTAACGTGTCAAATGTGTATGCAAGAACCGAACTTGAAGACAGATAACAAGCGAGTGTTTTGTGCGGGCGAGAGCAAGACAAGGGTCGATTGTTTGACTAAAACTTGCAACTGCAATCAGTCTTTTTCTCTGTTCTTTTTCGAAAACGGCAGAAGAATATGCTCGGTCTCTTTAGCTACTTTTCTTGGCTGTAGTTTTCCACGCTCGCAAAAAAATTGCACTTCCAACAATTTTCCAGGTTTCTTCCTTTTTTCTTTTTGGGTTAAGCTGGCGGTACTGAGGCGAAAAAATGGGTTGTGAAAAACCGTAGAATGTAGTCATTTCGCAATTTTCCTCGCTATTTTCCTTGTTTTAGTTGCAAAGTAATAATAACTAAGCTATAAAATATTAAAACATATTCGCCGTTGACATCGTGGCGCGCGCAATAGATGAGAAGCAGGAAAAAAAACAACTGGGATAATGTTTGTTGAAATAGAAGCCACTTGAGCATCAAATTCGCATGTGTTTTTGTTTTCTCGTATGTGTGTGTGTTTCTCTTCTCAACGCTCACGCGCTCATAAAATAATCCTTATTATTTTTTTTATTATGTGTGGCTTGCGAAAAGTGCACTGCATCGAGAACGAGTCACATACACACGCTCATTTATAATGCAGCGGCCAAAGTGAAAAGATAATGATAATTCAATTTCATCATAGTGTTTTCAACGGTTTTTTTTCTTCTCTCTCTCTCTCTCTCTCTCTCTCTCTCTATCTCTCTCTCTCTTTCTCTTGTGCGTTTCATCGCTCGAAAGCGTGGAAAAAAGAAGAGAGAAAGGGAAAAAAATTAAAATGGAAAAGATGGCGCGTTTTTCTTGGGTAGTACGCTTAAGTGCATGCATTTTTCCAAGGTAAAAGACACATTACTCGTTTTTTTGTTGTCTTGCATGTACTTCGTCAGGCCATAAAAACGTGAAAAACCACGCGAAAAAACGAACGAAACGAATTAAACGATGTGATGAAAGTGCATTTTACTTGAACTTTTGAACAAATACGAATCCCGAAAAACTTACACACTCACTCGACTCGAAGGCATACACGAACACACAAATACCGAAGAAAGAAATTAACTCTTGCAAGGGATAAAGCGAAAATTTGTTCTACAGTGACAGCTCGAGATATACACTCGAAGCTTGGCATTTGCATAAGATGGAAATTTGCATTTAGTTCATGTGCATCTGCATCACGCGCGCGCGGCGCACTGACACGGTGACTGTATGTATGTGTGTTTGTGTGTGCGTGTTAGTTGTCGCGTTGAATCAAAAATTAATATTCAAAGACCTTCATATATGAAAGCATTTTATGCATTTCATCATCGTCGCATTTAGCAAATAACACACAAAATTTCGGTCCCACTATCGTCACCACACGAACATACTAAATTCAAATGATTGTTTTATAGTTTTAGTGTGCTGCTGATGCCGCATCAAGTCGTAATGAATTTTATTATATACGATTTCCCGGTGTGAATGTGTTGATGATGAAGGGAAACGAACAATTATACAGTAACTTGACACGATTGCGATAACGATGATGTTCGCAAACACTGTCTAATGTACAAGATAAATGATTTGAAGATATGCAGCTCGGATTTCATTTTTTCTTTCTGTTTTCATTCGCTGCATGTTCGCTGTAACTACAGAAGAAAGTTCAAATGCGCGCACACGATGGGGAACAAAGTGAAAAGACAAATTTATGATAAAAGACACCGTGAACACGGAATCGAGAATAATTTAATTAAATTTATTGAAACCGAAAATTATGCATTTGTGCGACACATACAATGCGTGCTGCGCTGGCTTTTCTGCTCATTTTGTGAAATGACTTTTGATTCATGTGAATTGTGCATACGTCAAGAAATATGAAACTCAAATTCCGACTGCGTTTGACTTTTGAACGAAATTCAGTTTTTTTTAAAATGAGTTTAATTCAATAGAGTCCACACTTGAATGTAATTTGCGCAAATTCACCAACGCACGCATACATCGTCGCATTGGTGAAATTGCCTCATTTTTTATGAGCTCGTTTTGTATTCGTTAAAGTTTAATTGAATCGCCAAACAGACGCTTTTGTCATTGTCGTCATCGTTCACGTCTTTCATTCAATTTCATCCTCGTTTCCATCTTTATTTGTCAATTTTATTTAACTTTCTTTCAATTCGAAACGGCTGTATCACCACCAGTAGTCGACTCCCATTTTCGATTTCAATTTGACTATGGGTTTTCGCTCGCTGAGCATCTGGTTTTTATGCTTCTCTGGCGATTCATCGTTTTCTTCGTACAATTTTTTTTTCTCTCCTCATTCGCTTTGGTCGATCGCTTTTTTCTCTCTGTTTCGATTTCACGGAGTTTCATTTCAATCGCTGTATTTGCACTTCACCTTTTTCGATCCACACCAATTATTTACATTTTCACTTCGATTATCCTTTTGCATACATTGGTCGGTTCCGTCGCCGCCGCCGCCGCACATTTGCCATTGACATTGAGCGATTGAGCCATTGAATGCAATATACGCTCACTCTCTTTGCCCCGGCTATCGACACTCGACATTGCCGTAAGGAAAGGCACAAAAGAAACAGAAGAACTAAATGAAAATGAATCCATCATGTGAGCGAGCTAAAGAGCTGTTCCAATTTGATTCATCTGCACAAACAATGCGCACCGTTGGTGTGGCTGCTGCTGCTGCAGCGAGACAACTACGAGGACGACGACACGAATGAGATGTGAAAATAAGCGGTACAAAACGATTGCCTCTATTTAAAGTCTGGTGACAATAGTACAAATAGAGTCTTTCGCTTCGACAGAATAGCGAATAATCACACATCCAGATCACACAGGCGAATGAGAGAGAGAGAGAGAGAGAGTTGGGTGTTCAGTCATCGACGCCACCGTTAAAAACATAATCGAATCTCGATGTCTGTTCTTGTGCTCTTGTGCTGTTCTCCACCGCATCAGCATCAGCAGCATCAATTCCAACAATAAGTCACTCATACAATGCCCAACTATTTGCACCGTCGCATACTCTCTCTCTCTCTCTTACTCTCTTCAAACAGACAAACACCGAATCTTCATTGCACTCGGTTTGAATGTAAATAAATTTATGTAGTCATAAATTGACTCCACCATATAGTTTGGCCTTATGCTCCGGCTGCGGCTGCGGCTGCTACTGCTCCCTGCACAATTCGATCTTCTTCGCTCTGCCCTCTACCGCTCTCATCGAATTATAAAATGAAATTCAATTTATTCATTGCGTTTAAAATATGCTTGGCATTTGTTTTCTGTCTCTTTACGTTTTATGAATGAACCGATAATCATCACGAGTTTGCAATCAATTGTTATTTTGATGCACTCTCTACTACGACAACGACGACACAGTCTTTCGCTTGAGTTGATTTGCTTCGAAATTGTGTGCACAAATCACACAATAAAACGATCAAGTTAATTCCACAAACGAACTGTTTTTCTTCAACTCATTCTGATAGAGAGAGATAGGAGGCACAGACACAGGCCCAGGCACATATGCTTATGCAAATAGCAACACTGAAATGGAAATGGAAATCCGTCTCGATTGGAGTCAGTTTTGACACTCTTACTGCCGTATGCCGTTCAATTCGTTCAATTTGAATTATTAATGTGCAGCTCGAAATGCTGACAGTCCCCATCGAGAGACGACAGTGAACATTGAATTCTCTCAAGCGGCATGAAGAAGCGATGCCGAATCGATGTTTTCATTAGTTCGTTATTCACTCATTTGGAGAAATTGTCTGTCAAACACTCGGCTACAATTGCAGGCCGTGAATGCTTTGGATTTACCAGACGGAAAAAAATGGTATTAAACGACAGACAGACAAAAGATATTCATGTGAATAAATATGATTGTGTTCTCAATTTAGCTTGAAGGCGTATTTTCGTAGTGTAATTAACAGAACATGTTGGAATTATGACAACGCATCGAATGATGTTTGGTTCTTTTTTTGTCGGGGAGGGAAGCGAATCAAATCATAAATTGAGCTTGTTTACGCGTGCCGTTTTCTTTCTCTCTCTTTCTCTCTCTCTCTCTCTATCTCTCTCTCTCTCTCTGGCCAACCAAACGGAGAATGATTAGTTGAAATCGATTTTAAGTCGGGTTTTTGTGGTTTCGAAAAATGCATATAATAAAACCGATATCATCACACGATCATCACAGCCGGAGGCTCATTAAGGGAATTTTTATTCAAATTTAAATGCCATTGTATCGAAATCAGACAAATGACAATGCTTAAACCAAAGAAACCCGAAAAAAGAGATTGCGTCGAGAGAGAAAAGAAAAGAAAAGAATGAAAGAAGAAACCACTGAGTCATTATCGATGTGTTTCTGTTTTGGCGTGCTTCAGGATGGATATATTTCATTCAAACGGTTTTGATCTGGCTTGTCCGATAAAGTGCATCGCGATGCTCAAAGGCGCTCGCGTTCAGCCACATAATTCCAAAAACTCCAGCCGAATCACATAATTCATACCGTTCATAAAAAATAAACCGTAATAAAAATGAGCTGAGAAATGTTTCTCTTTTCTCTTCCGTTGAGATGGACGGAGAAATGCAATGAGAATGTGGCCAAAAGCCGCAAGAAATTTCGCTTGTCTTGCATCGTATCGTTTGTTGATGAGATGCAAAGATGCAGAGCACACAACAAAACCGAAAGAATCTGTCCATAACAATTGTAACCACGAAAAGTGTATTCGTTGTAATTTCTGGTTGTGGTTCGCAGGGGCCACGGTGCGGCAATTGCAAGAAGCCAGCCAAAGCAAAATCGACAAAAACGTTCGCTTGATTATTATTGCACGAACTGGCAAGAGTCGAGAGATACTGTTTGGCCCGTCCTTTATTATTATGGCGAGAGCCAAGTGAAAAAATGCACACATCGCCAGAACAAAACGAAACGAAAAAAAAAACGAGAGACGAAATTATATCCTGAGATATTCGCTCGAGATAGACGTGCGGCTCTGCCACACAATTATGCTTATCTGATTGCAATTTGATTATATCCATCACAGCCTTGGCATTCAAATATATACTTCTTTCTCTCGCACTCACTCACACACACACATACGACAACTCACATGCTGGCATATTATTGAGTGCCCGAACACCGAAGACGAGACATTAACTCAGTTATTTTGCTCTTTGCTCGTTCTCAGTCTCGATGAATGCATTTTATTGTTTGCAATGGATGCAATTGCGGTTGGTCGTGCTGAGGTTCATTGATCGACCGGGCTCACACACTCTCTATCTGCGCCTCTATATTTACACAATCGTTTCGTGATCATCTCCATTCGACCAACAAAAGAGATCAAAAACGTACATGAAAATTGAAACAATAAAAAACCAACAAAGCGATCGAAAACAGGAGGAGAGTCGAGAAAAAAGCAGCGAACAGCAGCAGCATTGGCAGCAAAACGATTTTCTTTGCCATTTGCATTATAATAATGTGAAGCGAACAGGAGCCTCGGATGGATTTTGACCACAATAACAGAACCTTTGTAAAAGAGTGCACATACAAAAAGAGAGAAAAAACAAACACACACACCGACTAAATTACAATGGCAATTCGTATCGAATGGAAAAACTTTATGCCATACCAAGTATTGCTCGTTTCGTATCATCTTCTTTACATTTTTATTGGTCGCAATGAAAAGCCAATGGTTTGGACAACAAAAGAAAAAAAATTGTGTGCACATACAAATATCGAACACCCGAGCAAAAGTTTTCCATTGCCCATTCCGTATATTTCACATATTTGTCTCTGGCGACAGTAATTTCTTGGTCGTCGTCGTCGTCGTCGTCGTTCACCTCTGGTAATAAGTATGAATCAGCAGAGCAACGAGCGAACGACAACCATAGAGGACAATTGTCATTGCATACATATGAATTTTGCTGCGCACACCGAAAATCTAATGCCATGGAAAGGCAATAAAACCGAACAAACGGACGAATAACCATTCCATATGCAGATTCGTTCTCATGGTCCATAGCCAATGCGAAAACGTTCACTCTCTCTCTCTCTCTCTCTCTCTCGGTCTCGATCGTTCGCTCCTTCCAAAACACATGGAAATTTTTACGCAATTTTTCAATGCAGTTCACCAATAAAACTTATCCGGAATTTATTGTGGTTGTACTTTTGGAAAGTTGCATCGAAGGAATTTGCCTTCATTTTTTTTTCTCTTTCTTTCTTTTCTCCATAAAAGAGAATGAAAATGTCGTGCTCATTCCAATCTTTGTAGTGAGAAAGAAAAAAAAACAAATTTTCTTCATCTCAATGGCACGAAAATCTATTCAAATTTACGGCGCGCGAGAATACTGACAAAGGAGTGCGAGAATAAAAAAAACCGACAGGCAGGGCATTAGGAAGAAAAATGAATGTTTCAGACAAAAGGCTTTTCCATCCATTGAATTTTTATTTAAATTTTCAACGAAATGCAAATTTTGCAGAAAAATTTGCTGTCTGCAATTCGTTTTGGTTGCTTTTTTTTCCTCTCTCGTTCATTGTTTGAATGTGCATTTTGTTTGCAGCCACAACAATGAAAAATAGGCATGACAAAGATTTGTTCAGTGTACGCGGTAAAATTTAATTATTCAGGATACAGCACATCATGGCAACAAAAAAAAAAGCAGCAGCAGCAACATCAAACGAAATGTTACATGATGACCGCTGATATGATATCGATCATCGCTTCCAATAACAACAATAATAATCATTTCGATCGAATCGCACAGACACACACAGATTCAAAATCAGCAGCAACAGCAGCTTCAAATGGCATGCCAATCACGAAGATCAATAAAATAAAAATCGCTGCCCTGGCAATCGCATGCACGAAACAACAATTGTTTCTATTGGACCATAAATCCATCTATCTCTCGGTTGGAAATGTCTTTTGTCGGTCAGTGTGCGGCTCAATGTTTTCTAAAATGCAGAGCAACAGAGACACAGAGATTTTCATTCGATTCGGTTCGGTTTTTTTTGCTGTTTTGCAATGATTTTGTATTGTGCACGTTTCATCAGCAATGGCTCAAACCCTGTATGTCACACACCGATATACACTGCAAAACGGCAGCCATATATGGCGAGAATCAAGCGAAGAATCCGGTCGCTGTGTTATTTGATATTCAATCAATGTGCGCCACATATCCACCATTTAAATGTTAATTTATTCCAGAAGCATCCATCGACGGAGAGCAAGAAAGCAAGAGAGAGAGAGAGAGAAAGGGAGCGGGAGTGAGTGAGAGTAAGACATGATCAAAATGCATTACCTCCGTCCAATATGTATGTGAATATAGTTATATGTTGCACGGCAGCCAAGTAGTTAATTTTCGAAAAAGAATTGACTGAAAGAACAATGGACAAATATCTAAATATAAATAATGGAGTTTCCAAGTAAATCCATCACGTTGAAATGCCGAGACGTGCCTGACGCTGACTCTGAACATCACAGTCGCCTCACACTCCCTCGACTCTGGCTCTGCCTCTGAATCGAGTCGAGTCAAGTCGGCACAGCGAAGACCACGAGTAAGAGATAGTTGTCACATTGGGGTTATGGTTGATGTATAGTTGCAAATTTTGCGATGAATTGGCTGTTTTTCAGTTTTGTCCTGAAGTTCAAGTTTGTCACTTAAATTGCAAAATTTGTTCATGAATTTTTCCCCATTTGATTTGATCCGCAGCAGGCAGCAATAGCTTACGAGCGGGATGTATGTTAAATTGCAAGTATTTCATTTCGTCATCGAATGTCAACGTCGTCGTTGTTTTTACCATCATTGTCATCGTCGTCGTCGTCGATGGCGGCGTTTCCATCGTTGTTTCAGCATATTTTGGGAGGAGCGTCATATTCTTATTCTATCTTTTATTGTTACAGAAACATTTTTTGGATGAGCTAAGCCAAATCGCAACGTCATAAAAATAATAATGATGATTATTTTTATCCATTGCACAATTGAGACGGAATAAATATCTTAAGGAAAGCGAACGCGCGGCTGTGTATATGCGGCAAGGCAATGAAAATCCATGCAGACATCAATTTATACGCCGAATCGCAGAACAATGTTTAAGAGGATTAACCATTACACAGCATAATTTCTCTCGTCGATTGTCTCTCTGTATCGTACAAAGCCAAAAGCTCACAGCATCGGTGGGATAATTGCCGCACACTACGGCACACACACACACAATACTATGCTATTCAAACATTAGTCTCAGCATCATCATCATCATCGTTCGCATTCTTTTATTTTCCATTTTGTGAAATATCAACAACAAACCCGATTGTGAATGCCGACGATGCCGGCACGAACGACATTATTGTTCTGCATGAAAATGGAATTGACAATTATATCAAATAAGTACTAATTATCAATACACGCGCGCGTGCAAAGGAATCCAATTCAATTCGACAACGATTGCATTTATCTAGATCGGAACAGGGACAGAGAGAGAGAGAGAGAGAGAGGAAAAAGAAGGAATCGAAATTACGAGTGTTCAAGAGTAGTTTTTTCCAACGAAGAACAAGAATAAACGGAACAAAAATTTAATCATGAACTTTGAATAACAACTATTTCCACGAAACGAACTCAATCCCTCTCGTGAAACAATCAATAATTGTTTTTGCGCAAGAGTATTCCCCATGAACTTGGGATTTAAAAAAGTTTACCAGACTGTAAAACGAATACAAGCTGAGCAGAGGAACTAAATACAAGATAGAAAAATCACCGTCAAAGTGCAGTCGTATACAGATAGAAAAATCTCGGACGACGACGACACTCAGGAACCGTGTGTGTGCGTGTCGACGAGTGATTTATACGTTGCACGTTTTTCAATTGGAACGAGAATTGCATTGCATAAAGGAAGCGGGAAGGAAAAAAACAACGTCGTCACAATGACGATGAAATCAATGAAATATTCGGATTGTGATACAATAATGGACGGTTATAATCCAGTGCCGCCACCGTTGCCGAGGCGCGTACCACCTGTACGTAATATTTATGCAGAGCCATTCGCAACGGAAACGAATACAGCAAGGTAAGCAAAATACAAATTCACTACGATTTTTCAACGTACATGACCGAAAAAAAACACACACACACCCTCTCGCGAGTTTTGCAGGTTTGCACGAGCATCAACTATCATTAGATTGGCTCTTTATCAAGCCATAAAAATACATTTATCGGTGTCTAGTGCACACAACGAACATCCATTTTTGCAACATGATTCCACCGATATATAAACCATTCAGTCAGGAAATTGCATTTTTTTTTATGCCTCTCTCGCATTCAATGTCCATCGATCCCATGAGCCATGGCAATGCGTTGCATCATCCAAACAGCGGCGGCCAATTTATTCATATCGCCAATGTCGTAAACCATTTCGATTTGGAATCAAAAATCAATTTTGTTGGAATATGGCATGGCATTAATCATGCAACCATTGTTGCCATGATAATCCATTGGCACCGAAATTAGAATTGTCAATTTTTATGAATGCGAATCGATACCCACGTAATTAGCTTCATGCCCATCATTGCGGATAAACTAAAGAATGGCCGAAAGTTTTTTTTCCTCTCTGCGTGTCTGTTGCTTTTGCGGAAAATGTTTGCGGCGCACTCTTGCTAGCATTCCGAAGCTAATCGATTTTAATGGCTTCATTTTTCATGTGTTTTCCATTGTTTTTTAAAGTCAACAACAACAGCAACAAAAAACTATCGACAACAAGATTGATAGAGACACAAACTCGAAGCTGTTTGCGAATTTTAGTAGCCAAATAATAAAACAACAACAACAACAACAACAACGGCAACCGATCTAAAGAAATAGCGTGGAATGAAACGTGGGGCGAACGGAAACAGTGTCTAGCAATAAAACAAAATTAATGGAAAAAGTTTCCGTTTTTAACGGTTATGTATTGTTACATAATTTCTAGTGATAAACCAAACAAACACACATCCCGAATTTGTGTCGCTGGTGTTGTTGTCGTTTTTTTTCTGTTTTTGCTGCCTCTGTTTGTAGCCATGCTCCGTGCCCGTTGCATGTAGCAACAATGATAATGCCGTCGAAAACATAACTTTTTCGCAAAAATAGCAAATAAATAAACATTTTCATGATAATAAATTGGAAAACGTTTGACTATTGAAGCGTGCGCGTTGCCTAGCTGGCAGTTTAGCCTTCGAGTCGCGCGCGTGTGAAGAATCTCTTGAAAATAATAGAAGAAGAAAAAAACAAAACAAAAATAGATCCTTTGGACTTTCGATTGGTATTTCAAATCGAAATGAAAGAACATATCTCGTTTGCATAATATTCGATACGGAGTTGAATCGCAAATCAATTTTCGGAGCGAATACCATACACACACACACATTCACTCACAAAATGTAACGATGGCAACAGCAGATCACGTTACTTTCCATAACAGTAAATTCAAATAACTGGCATATTTTCGGTACAGTGAGCCGACGTGAGAGCACGAGAGAGTGAGAGAGACCGCGCATATGAAATGCGTCATCTGGCAACTTCTAAATATCGACGACCATGGAATTCTTTACGATTTTGATGTGCTTTTGTTTCGAAATGTTGTTTATTCTATTAGGAACCATCACCTTTACTATATATACATCCTAAGCGACCGAGTGAACGATCGAAACAAGTGAAATAAAAACCGCCCGAATCTCGTTCGGCATTGCATGCAATATTCATGTTCCACAAGAGTAATAGAATCGTACGTTTTGCTTATAAAAACGACGACGGGCAAACACATAAATAAATAAATAATAGGAAAAATTGTTGCTATAAATAGCGGTGGGGGCAATGCCGATATGGATGATATTACTTCTTCAGCGCATCGCCATCTATCCCCCCCCCCCACTCACTTCGGTAGAGAATAGAGGCGAAAAAAGCAGGAAAGAAAGAAAGACGAAGAGGGAGAGAACAGAAAAAAGTGGCCGAAAAGAATTGGATGTAGGGAAACAATTGTTGAATCCTTCCTTTTTTCGCTTCCGTTTTTATTTTATCGATTTCCCTGAACATTCATTCAATTTCGACGGTTAGCTCGGCATTCGGCAATGCGCGCTTTCGCCACTCGATTCCATTCTCCGCCAGCATTCGAAAGATATGACTTGCTTTCATTCAGTTTTCCAGATTTTATACTACGGAATATGCGATAGAGTGGAGCGCATGCATCGTAAAATCTCGAACCCACAATTCGCAAAGTTCGTTTCAAACTCAAGCCCAAATACTGACTCGCATCGAATCTGAATATACGTTTGTTGCTGCAGAAGTAAAAAAAAACCGGCACGAAGAGAAGAAAAAAACTCACAGCGGCAGTAGCAGCAGTAGCAAGAAGCGAGTACCGTAGTAATAAGTGCTAAAATACGAAAACGAAGGAATCCAAACATAAGTACAAGTTGAAAAGAATGTCTATTTCGGATATTAAAACACATCAGAAGAACATGTTACATAATGTTCGATGCCACACACTCACACACAGACATCCAAAATCATATCCAAATACGTGTACACATATGAAATTTTACCATAGTTCGACCGAATGGTCGACAACGATTGCCATCGGTGTATGATTTTTGCAATGTCTTTTCAACGTTATGTCGTTGCCGCGTGTGTGAGAGTTCTTTCTTTCTTCCGCCCTTCCGTTTGCTCGTCCATCTCTCCTCATAACATTGTATACGTATACAATTTCAGTTCATGTATTTTTGCGCATTGCAAACCATCCTGACGAAACCGAATGTTATCTGCGAACCAAACATTATTATTGTTATTAATAAAATTGAGATGTTTTCGGTGTGGTTTTTATAACTTTTTCTAATGTTATTGTTCGGTCGCCATGTAACGCTATCCAACGTGAATAGCTTGTATGCCATTCTCCGGACACAACGATCGTACCAAATGTGAAAACAGTTGCCGAGGTTTTTCTTGCCTTTTCTTCATCGTCGTCGTCGTCGTCGTTGTTGTTGTTGTCGTTGGTTTGGCTTTCATTTTGATTCGACTTGCTCAAATGGACATTGGCATGACTTTATGGGGGGGATTCGAGTTATGGTTGAAAGTCAATATGTTAGTGCCTTAGAATTTTATTGCACATATAGTGTTTGCTTCGAGGAAATAGCTCCTAGTATATGTATGTCCATTATGTATTTACAACATGTTGAGTTTTGGTTTTCCTTCTCTGGTTCCGAGGCAAAAAAGATACCGTCGCGACGGAACTGCTTTGACAAATTAATAGTTGGAAAAATCCAATTAAGCAACTCTCTCATAGATTCTTTCCTAATAAAGCATACACGCTCAATCACCCGATACACTTGTTCGACTCGAAGCTCCAATAAAATTTTATTTTCATATCAAAACCTTTGCTATCGCCTCGTTTAGATAAGAAACTTACACATTCCACGAAGTTACTTGATTTACATGTTGCCTAAGGCGCATCTGCCTTCAATCTCGGCCTTGTTTTGCTTCTTCTTCGTCGTCTTCGTCTTCTTAGATTAATTTTATTTTTTCAATGATTTCAGCCTCTGCGCTCGTAATTCACCGATACTTTCGGTCGTCACGAACAAGTCACACCTCATTCACATCACACGAAATATTCTCTCTCTCTCTCTCTCTCTCTCTCTCTTTCTCTCTCTCTCACTCACGACGTGTATGCATCTTTATTATGCTCTTTTTTGTGGCATTCAAACTCTCTCAAGTTTTTCTTTTGATCATCATCTTCTTTTTTTTGATAGCTTCGTTACGGTGTCAAAGCGTGTATTTTTGAGAGAGAAGAAAAACGGGAGAGAAGAAAAAGAGAAAAAAAAACCAGAAGCCAGCAAATATGCATAACAGCATGAGAATAAAGAACACACTGTATATAAATTAATTCCGAGTGAATGTCAGTAAAACACGCCGAATAGACAGTGAAGTGCGTTAAAAGTAGACACTTTGTTGGCAAAACAAGTCATCGAATGATGACGAAAATGTACGACACACACATACACTGAAAATAAGACGACGAAAAAAATGTAAATAACTTTTCTCAAAGAAAATGGAAAAGTAGCGTCATTTCGATGCGTCGTCTCTTTTCATTATGTGCATATAAAAAATATGATTTTATTATTATTGTTGTTGTCAATGTTGTTCTTTTTTTGGTTGTTTCTACAAAGAAATATGCAGATTTTTGGGGCTACTGGTGTTTTGCGTACGAGTTTATGTGTATATTGAATGAGTCTCTAGTGAATAAGCCAGCCATCAGATAAGCACTCAATGACAAATCAGATTGCGAACTGGTAGCGAGCGAGTTATTTGGCCGATGCCCAGAAGTGCCTCAATCTCGTTGAACACATTTTGATTGCATGTATTCTCCTGACAATATTTTATATGCGTAGAACAAGTAGGAAACATTTGGATGGCTTCTTTTTCTTCTCTCGTTCATTCTAGCTTGTTCCTTTTCTAACTTCAGTGGCTTGGTTCGCCCATTCTGTGCGTCTCTTGATCATACGCAACGCAAAATGTGTATATATTTCACACTTTTGGTGCGCTCAATAAAAAGACACACCGGCAAGCGAGAGTAATTCGTCAGCCGTCACATAAGATTTATGCCAGATTGCTTATGTCGCTTGTAAATTTCGGTGTGCGTCGTTCGCATTGAAAACACAAATTGTAACACTTCTGTTTTCTATCAATACAGGGAAATTACATAATTTTGATTTAGGATCCTTGTTCGAATGAATTATGAGCGCCACTCTCTGAATTGCGAGATGATTATCATAATCGAAAAATGTACGACGAAATTAAACACGACCGACTGCTTCCCAAAAATAAATGACTTGACGCACTGACGCCTTTCGTACGCGAGGCAGCATCAACCCGAATAGATATGCGTGCACTGGCATGATTAATACGCATCTGTTGACAATTTATGCTTTCTGAAGCGGCTGAATGGGTATGCCTATGTCTATCAAACCAACAAATGTTCGTAATTAAGCCTACACACGGTAAGGTTTTCGGGAAATGTAAGACAACAAGAAATGTGGTTTCCTGGCTCAATGATTTTCGCATCGATGTTTATGGAAAAGGATTCATTTAATTACATCCATTATTTGAAATAATAACAACAATTTATATGCTTTTGAAACCAGACCCATAGTGAGAACAATCCATCCGAAAATGTTCCAACACTGTGTGGCATTTAATGAATCAAAAGAAAAATATTTTCGTCAACGTAATGTCTTTGATTAGTCGATCATATCAGAATAAACAAACAATAAAATCAGTCTTATCCAAGACAGCAACAACAACAACAACAACAGCGCAAGATGTAAAGCTGACGAACAAAAGAAGCCTAAAGAATCACTGGCTGGCTAGTTGAAAACTGACGAGCGTGCACTTCAAAATGGTTAGAAACTTAAATGTGCTTTTAATGCTAATATCTTTTCAACTCTCATTAGCTTCGACTATTCTCACGCATAATAATACACCTGTCAACGTGTTTTCCACTCTCGCTGATGCCTTCAACGGCTGCTGCTGCCGATGCCGTCATCAAGCTTATTATTGTGGTAACGCCTTCAAATGAGCGAGTAAGAGATAGAGTTTAATATGCACACAAACAATGGAACAAAGCCTTAATTTTAAATGAGAATAAGGTTTAGCCGAACTTTCGACGAAGCGAGAACCGAAAACATGCTCCACCCGATTAGCACTTTAATGATCAGATTAATCAAACGTAATTAATATTAAAAGAGTAAATATTTAGGCAATGCTTAAAGAAAAACAATCGAATTTGGTTGCATGTTTCACGATTTAATCCAAAAATAGACGCTCGTAAATAGCATCGAACGATGCCGAAGAACAGGACGGAACAACACATTGATACATCGATCCGTGAATAATTGCGATTTCAAAATGAAACGCGCGCGGTCTCAAAAACATGGTGAAATTTTAATCTGCGACCACAAAAACATGAAATGCTTTTAATTTTTCAAAAACGGGTGAGATAATTTATTTATTCACCCGATGCGCAAACAGCCACCACCAGCAGCTCCAGCATCAACTGAAACTCAGTTCTATATTCATAAGCGTTTGCATCCATTTCGAATATATATATCGATCGAAAGGGAGGATTTTGTTTTTCAAACCGATTTCGTTCCGTTTTTGGGTTCAAGCTAAAATAAGATTTCCGCTTTCTCCGGTTGCCGTCGCAATGCAAACAAGAGTTGCCATCGCGACGCACGGAAAAACCACTAATTGGATATGTTTCGCTGTGATAAATTGAAGGAAAATAAACAACATCGAGGGAAAGAACAAGAAGATTTTTTTTCATCTCTCATTTTTGTGTTGGTTTTGCCTTTTGAGGCAACCAATTTAAATTAAAATGCTGTTGTTTCTCTGGGTATTTTTTCCCTTTGAAATATGGACGAAAGAAAACCCTTAGAGCAATTGGTCACGTCGCGCTGGCCAAATAAATAATTTTCGATGTTTTCTGTATCGAATTATTGCCATCAAAAATTGTCAGCAATATTTCGTAACTTTGTGACCCATATACCGAACGGAGACGCTTTCTTTCTCTCTCTTTCAACAGCTGCTTTTCTACGGAAAATGGATAATTGAAAGGTTCCATGAAGCCAACAACTCTTTTTCGTCCATTTGCTACCCTTTGATGTTTGCTTCTCAGAAGCCTTCTCTCTTTCTCAGTCTCGCTCTTGTTCGGTTACTCCATCTCGCTCCATCGCACACATACACACACACTCTCCTTTCCCTCTGTCTCCTTCTATCTTCCACTCTCTTTCTGTATATATGTTCACTTATCACTTTTTACAAACTTTTGCCAAAACGTCAAACAAATGCCGTTCGAATGCCAGTGCGCGCACAAGGCAATCAAGCATAAATGCAGCAAAAGAAAAACGAATCGTGCATCGAATGAAATGACAAAACGGGAAAAAAAACTTTATCGTTGGCAATTTTGAAAAGGAATGAAATGTTTCAAATTGAATGGGCGAATGGAAGATGGAAAATAGAGATTTGGCCGAGATGTCGCATGCGATGGCAAAACAAGACAGCATTTTCTCTTTGAAATTTAAAATCCATTTTGACGAAAAATTTCAAAGGCGACGAACGATAGAGCAGAACACACACACATATATATTCAACGAGTAAATACAACTTCTCTCTCTCTCTCTCCCTCTCTCTCTCTCTCTCTCTCTCCTTTTCCATGGTTTTTCCGGTATGGGTCCATTTTGACTCGCATTGACTTTGATACACAAAGTGGAGTGCACAACTCAATCTACACGAAAAATGGAATTTTTATGATTTGTCGTCAGTGTTCCCTTTGCTTCGCATACCACAAACTCCAAACGCTCTTTTCGCTATGCGATTTTGTGCTCATTTTATTGCTGTCGTTTTAATAACTAATAAATTTCTATTTAATTTTCTTGCACTACTTTTCTGGCGGAATCTTTATGAAAGCGCTTTCCCGCTTGTGATTAATGTGAAATCGTTGAAAATAGAAAATGAGAATTCCGATGAACAGCAACGACAACAAAAACACAACAAACTATGATGCTCGTTGGTTAGTGGCTTCGATATTGCTATTAATAATCAAGCGCGTGTGCACTTAATAAAATGGTTTAATCGAAGTTGCGGCGATTGCCGAGTGTTGTTTTTGGTTTAATATGCAAAATGGAAGCAAAAAATAGCCGTTTTTAAACGCATCGATGAGTGTCATCGCATTACAGAATTCGCATAATTTTAAATGCGTTCAACAGCAAGCGTGCATATCGCGGGATTTAGCATTTCAACGCATTTATGATTTAGTGCTCGAGCAAATCATATAAATCATGCGCTATTCCATGCCAAACACACTGCCGAGTGCTAGATGAAACGAAAATTCAAAATAGTTACACAAAACTATTCGTTTTGAGCTCGTTGTCGTGCTACTTTGCGTTCGCTCTTCAAATGCATTCCGCGCATTGCATTGCGCTGCAATGTGGCAACATGAAACGAGTGCACAGTTGAAATTATACCTTCAGCCAAATGCGCATTGCTTGGTTCTTCATCTAACTGGCACCAGTTCTCTTTCGTCTGTTTACACAATTTAATTTCTTTGAATTTCAATGGTAAACGATTTCTTTTCTCAACTATCAAACAGTTCAATTCACAAAATTCGAATTTGTTTATATGGCATTTCTTTTCTACATCTTTTCTTTTTCGTAGGAAAATGCCTACGAAAAAAAAACGCAATTCGATTCGATTATTCACGGCGCCAGTGAGTTTTGTGTTTGGTTAATGAACCGCGCTTCGAGAAGCGAATTAATGAAAATCGGGTGTGGTTTCATTTCCCGGTTATTTGCATATTTTCATTTGTGATTGTGTTCGCAATTTGTCTCTGCCGTTCGTCAGCTTGCTTGCTGCAGCCGTCACCGTTGCTGACGCCGCCGCCGGAAAATCGAAACACTAAACATGCCCTCATCAATTAACAACGTGACACAGCACATTCAATCAAAACTCAATTGCATTTTAAATTGGAACGAACGCGCGTGAACGCGCCTCGATGTAATTCGATATGCAATTGTCTAAAATGCATCATTAAAAATGGATTTAATTGAGAATTGTGTGTATGTTTCGCGGCGAAATGCATTGCCATCGATCGATGCACTAATATGAATGTTATGAGGCCATTGTTGAGTCATGGCACAAAAGTGGCACTCTTGCATTCTCTTCAAATGTTACACAGTTGATACAAAACAGTTGGATTTCGAGTGTACATTTCAAGATGATGAAAATATCGGCTACAAAGACTTGCACACTACTCTCTAGACGAGTTTACAACGACTTGATACGACTTTTGATTGCACCGAACCACTCATTCAAATCGAAAGAATCTAGTTCACTATATATTGCTCATTCATAGCGAACACTTTTCAATCGAACTTTTCCTTTGATGCGATTGTATGTTGAAAGTTTTCGAGCGCTTACTTGAGTTTCCCGTTTCTTTTCTTCTTATTCTTATTCTTCTTATCGACAAAGATCTAGAGTATAAAAGGTCGAGTACGAGTAACACAATGGGCTCAAGAATACCAACAAATCGTTACAATCAAACTCTTCAAACTCAATTTAATTAGCATTTGACGAGATGTAGAACAATGGAACAAAAGAATGAAACAGTCCTTACATATAGTTAGGTTTTTTTCTCTTACCTGCTGCACATTTCAACATTCGCTCATTGTCGCACTTTCCGAAAGATTAATCGTTTCCGTTGTTCCGTTTCTCCCCCGTTATCGTTCGGGTTCAAAATTTCAACTTAATTAATAAAGAACAAAACCGATTCCTTTTTTTCCAAACTCTATTTCAATTCGATTGTGAAAAAAATAACCACAAAGTGTGGAAACAGTAACGGAATTGACGGAATAAAACACTGAATAATGCTACCGTTACGTTTTTTCGGTTGCTTTTGTTGTAATTTCGGCATTTGTATGTTGTTTATGTGAATTACAAATGATGAATTTTATCGTAAATCAAATAAATTAAATGAGAGAGTCGAGTATGAGTTATAATGCGCGGGGTGCACATACCTGGCATTTAGCGTTAATGGCATACACACATATACACACACACGCACCGACAACATCTATTCGTGCACAATCGTACAATTTACGTCGTTGTTTTTATTCTCGTCTAGATCGGGTGCAAATTGTAGCCGCACGGCAGTAGCACACCACCGTATGTGTGACAAATGCAATAAATTATCGAAATGGAAAAAAAGGGGCAAACAAAAAGCAAGCAGCGGCGAAGCGAATACATTCCCGAAATGCGATGCAAAATGAACTACAAATGGTTGAAATTAATAAATGTTTCGAAATGTTTGGGTTTTTGGTTTCACTCGTATGTGCATACACACGCTCTCACATACACACACACACACTGGATTTACTGTGGTTAATATGCCGAAAAAAAGAGAGAGAGAGAGAGAGAGAGAGAGAGACAACGACGACGACGACGACGACGATGACGATGGTACAGCTAACGGCAGTTTATAGCTGATGCGGGTGGCGCGATAAAATTGCGAAAGGATACTCTCGCTGTGTGCCAGAACGGAATGGAACAAATGTACTAACATGCACACATTTACGATTCATATATCAACTCGATTGATAAATCACACTTTTGGCACACAATTTGTTCACATTGCAACCGTGAACAAGGCGAACGTATGCAAAAACCCAGCTAGCCAGAGAGAGAGAGAGAGAGAGAGACATGCACACAACAAATGCTTTCCATATGATACATTATACGAGACAACAATTGCTCTACACACATAATATCAATAACAATGGTGCATGATGATTACAAACGATTTTCATATCGGTTCAATTTTTTTTCGTTCGCGAGATAAACTTCATGCGTGCTGCATTTATTGACACGCTTTCCTTTGCTGGTGGCCATTTCAAAACTGAAATATGAGACGTGAACAGTTTCAAATTTGATATAAAAAAATATTATACACGGCCCAGTGATAGGGGTTGATTGGTGTACGCATCAGCCAATGAAAATACCATCCGCACCATCCATGCGAAATGAAAACAAATATTCAGTTCGTAAATATTCCGTGTCGCTGTTTGTCTCGAGCCCATGACATTCTCTGATTTGCTGCTATCAAAATATTGAGTTTAAAAGGCAAACAACATTATGCAAATGCCGTTTGATGAGGCTCAAATCAATACGAACAAGTACATTCGAATGAGTGTTAGAAAAAGGAAAATGCATGAAAATACGTCGTAATTGCATTGGTGTGACATGGCTCATTCGATGGATCTGGGGGCAGGAGAGCGGAGGGCAAATTTATGTTCAATTCATTCGATGACGACGATAAACTCACACAAAATTTCCATACAAATAAAATCGAATCTGCATAATCGTAGTGCACTTCATCGATCATGATTACTGGTGGTCGGAAGAGTGAGAGTGTGAAAGAGAGCGATTCGTATGAGTGAGGGTGCAATAAACAGCAAATTAATCCACACAGACATATGAGATGTGTATGCACAAGCGGGTCGAATGCCATCATAATTGCATAAAATTATCATACATTTGCGTAGTTTCGATCTTTTCTCCTGCTGCTTTTTTGTTTGTTTCGTCTGTCTCGCTCCATCAATAAATGACAATTTGGTTATTTATTTTCATACGAAATATTGACTAACGAATCATGATTACCGAGTTGAGACATTGTCGCACAGACATGCACACAATACCAAATAGCTCAACTGTAATGAGAACAAAAGGTTGTTCACATTACATGCGCGCTCGAGCATGTTGTGGTTTTTTTCGAAATTGGCGCGCGCGCAACCAATCAATGGAAATGTGAATTCATTGGGTTTGGTGCTGTACCAAGGGACCTAGTAATAATGGTTTCAATGCACCGGTGATAAAAGATTTTTGCTTAATGAATAAGAAAATCTTTGGTTTCTTTTTACTTATTCGTCAGATGGTATCGATTTGGGTTGCCATTTAGTTCTTTCATTCGTTTTTTCTCTCTGGCTTGAACGTTTCATTCTCGAGTGTGGGCTAATGATTGTTAGTGTGCGAGTCGGTTTTTTTTTCTGTTTCGTTCGCTTTTGTGAACTACACAAGATCGCACAAGTCAAAAAACCAGAAAAACCACAAAAACCGCTCGCTATACGCATATCACCACCGAATCGCAATAATGCCACAAAAGAAAACAATTCCAAAAATCACATGTATCCAATTGTGTGACATGTTCGGATTTGCTTTTGCAGTGCGGTATGTGTGTGTGTGTGTGTATGTATGTATGTTTAAGCAGACATGCAGGGCATGGGCATGGCAAAAGACGAGCGAACACAATAAATGACAATATCTCTTCGAAAAATCTAATCAAACAGTTTTCATGTATATAGTAATAAATGAAATCCTACACATTAAATCAGTAATGACATGTTTTTTTCTCCTTCTGCCGTAATAATATTCTGATTTGCGTCATTATTGTTCGTTTCGTTCATTTGATCGCCCTTTTTTCCGTATGTTTATGTGCATGTGTATGTCTCCGATGAACAACAACATGAAGAAACAGAAGAAAAAAACATCGTCAACGATGACATTTCCAACAATGAAAAAAAAAATCCCGACAACTAGAGATAGAAAACAGAGCCAGAGAGAGTAAGAGAAATGACAACGATAAGTAAAAATACTACGCTCAATTTGGCTCGCTTTTTTCTCTGCAGAGTTTAAGTCGATTTCGGTGACGATGTCTCGTGCATCTTTGAACGTAGAAAAACGAAGAAAGAAAGAAAAATATTCAATTTGAAAAGATCTAACACTTGAGCAATACAAAGAGATGACAATGGAGAGGAGCAGCAGCAGCAGCAGCATAGAAAAAATCATAGTAGTGCATCAGCTGCCACGGTATTAATTCCAGAGACACAAAAACCCATCTCGTTCGATATATAATCATCTTCTCTCTGCGCACCGAGCGAGAGCCAACGTCTCACACTAATCCCGTTCCTTTACAATGGCTATGAATAAGCATTTGCAATTGTTGCAAATGTTCAACAATGAAAGTGATACTTAAGATATGAAGACATATGTTCTTTTTACTATACACACAAAGTCATTCACATTTTAATCTGTAAGCGATGCCTTTGAATATATGTACACCCAGATAGAGAGAAAAAGTGGCCGTTTTCAAATGCTGTCGTCTTCTTTGGCGTTGCTGTTTTTTTATTTCTGTTGCTCGTAAATCATTTGTAAAGTTTTGAAAAGCCATAATAATTCATCATCATTTGGAAAATGGGAGCTGATGTCACACTTGACCGATTGGGAATCAGTGTTACTGTCAAAATGTTCTATCCCGCATGCGACCAAACTCAGACTCACTTCTTCATCGAATCGATTGTCCTAATTGACCCTTTTGTTTCCATTGAATTCCTCACTCGTTCGCTAGTTGAATTCGACTCTTATTTCAGACTTCATTCGCATAATATACAAGAGAGGGATATAGAAACGGGCATACACACTCTCAATCCACACAAATTCCAAACAAAAACTATTAAAAGTGATTACAGTTTATTAAATCATCCTATTCATATTGAAATTTTAATCTCGATTTTATGGTTGTCTGAAATCTCTCTCTCTCTCTCTCTCTCTCTCTGCGAACCGCATGCAATGCAGAGATAGAAAAAGCGGGCAAAATTTTCATTAGCTTAAACACACATACACAGCAGTTTGGCGTTTTTGCCTTTCGACTATACTATAATTTAAATAAAACCAATTTTAACCGTACAATTTTATCCATAACCGAACCAAACTGGAGCCAATGCAAGTGCAAATGTATGAATTCATCTTCATTTTAAATAAATTTCCAGCTGAAATGCGGCCACAGCAGTAGCAGTATTTATTTAAATCCATGGTGTCTCAGTTTGAAAAGCATTTTGTGGCGATTCTGCTGATTACACACAGAAACAAACAACGATTATTCCATTTAGATCATTTATTAAAATTAATATTATTTTATGATTTAAACGGAATCGTTGTGCTCTGGGCTGCTCGTCGACCGAGAGAAAGATCGGACTGTGTGTGTTTTACAGTAGCCATTGCGATAAACGTTTTCAATTTCGTTCGTTGAACAGAAGCAAAGCAAAGCAAAGCGAAGCAGCAGCACTTCAACGCCGACACAAAGTATGTTTGAGTAAATTGCCGTTATTAATAGAATGTGATTGTAAATCAAGTGAACACTCTATGATAGCCAATGCTTACCCATTTTACGAGCTTAAATTACAGTTGCACTCTTTCAACTCGCCATCAGTTCTCGTATTCTTTTCGATTGATTTAATGACGGTTTTCATAATGAAACAGATGCCAGACAATCAGCTTACGTACCCAATCATAAGCAATAGAAAAGTATGCATAAAATAACTCGCATACACACTCGAGTTCTAATACAACAAATTCGCTATCATAATCATCATAAATTCAAATAACGCTTCGACCGAGAAATAAGAGACTCGTAAAAAATCTCTTGCGTTCGCTCGCTTGGTATGTGTGCTACGGACAACACATTCGTTAAGCTTGATTGTTTTGATCATCTCTGATGCGAGCTCTTCAAGTGTCATAAAATTTTTGATTTTTATAGCCGCTTATTTGAAGCAGTCGTTGTTAACATCATATATATCAATTGTTCTTCGATTTGCACTCAATGAAAATGACCGAGATTTTTTTTATTGCCCTGAGCAGTGAGCATTCATTCAGCCACTGAAAATGATGATCACAAAAAAATTCAATTGAAAATGTCGAAATGCGAACTCTCTGATCTAATTTTTTTTCTTTGATTGAACAAAATGGATTGAACAGAATTTCAAGCAGTCGGTCGGTCTTTAAATTATTAATTATCCACTCGAGCAAAAATAAACAGAATCCTTGATTAGATGAATAGGCCGGGCCCGACACACACACACAGGCAATTGCTGAAATTACTATTTTCATTTGACCAAAATGACCAAACCCATTTTCAAGCCTCTCGCTCGCTGAGCCAATCTCAAAGGGCCGAATCCACAGGATATCGCCGATTGTTTGCTAGTCATTGTTTTCTTTGGAATTTTTTTCTTCCACTCTACACTTTTTTCTACGTCTTCTGTTCATTACGTACACATATTTGCTCGAGAGTTTATTTCTCAAATCATTTTCAAAATAACAAATAACTGCTGTTCAACTCAAAAGAGTAAGAGAGAGAATGAGTGATTGGTAATTCCCTATTGTGTGTGTGTGTATACAACATTGGAAAAAGTTCTAATTTCGCTTGATTCACATGAATTGTTCTGCAGCCGCATTTTTCTTCAAGAAAATCGATATATTCTGAAATAATCGATTGAATGATTGTTGCGAAACACAACAATCTAAAATTCAATCCCGGCGAAACAACTTTGTGAGTGAATCAATAAAAAAAATGATGAAGAAGGAAGACGAGTTTGTGAAACACTCATCAGCCCAGACCACAGTAAACGGAATGAAGAATGAAGGAAAAAAAACCAACAACAACAAACAGAAACGGTATAACAAAACGTTTGTTAATGTGAACATAATAGCAGCAGTAGCCGAGATGAGGCGAAGAGCGTATGGGAACGCAAATAGTTGGGGAATAGGTGAATATGAACGAGGCAAGAGCGAAAAAAAAAGCCATTGGAAAAGATTGCGAAGAGCCGAACGAAAATTTAATGGCAATGGGAACGAGCAAGCGAGAAAAAAACCTCGAAGAACAACAACAACAATAACGGCAACGAGATCCAAACCAAATTTCTTATTTTATCCTTTGCAACAGTAATTTTTGGTTTTGAGTGGTGCTGCGTCGTTTCTTTTTTTTTCTGCCACGCCGCACCGCGCGAAAGAGAAACGAGAGAAAGAGAGTCGTGTTTGTATTTTCTCTGTGTATTTAAATATGCAGCAATCATGTTATTGTTCCATTCTTCTTCATTGTTTTGCATTTCCTCGACATTTCTATCGTTTTCGGGCCGCTTTTCAGCACAGTGCATTGATTTCCTTTTGCTCGGTGTGTGTATGTATATCGTTTCGTTCACCGTTTCTTCTTTTTTTTGGCTTGTTTCGGTGTGTTACCATAGTTGCGTGCCTCCTTGTTATTTCTTCGATAACTTTGGTGCAGCAATTTTTCAATGCAAAAATTATACGCTTTTCGGTGTTTTGTTCTTATTCCACCTTGATTCTCTGCCTTTCGCATCGCCGAACGAGAGACCGAACTTGAAATAACAGCATAACAAGCGAAAGCAATAATGAATACGGATGTGGAAAAAAGCCAGCAAATGAGAAAGAAGGAAAGAAAAGAATGGGAAAAAAGAACACGCAGCAGTGAATAATGCCAAATCCGAATTCGTAAAATGTAGCAAAATTATGCAATCCCGAACGAAGAATGAAACGGAACGAGATCATTTCCATTGTTTACACTGAAAATGGTAGTCCTAACATACACACACACACACAAATTGCATTCCTCTTTCTCTCGCTCACGCCTCACCTTAGCTCAGCCCGTACCCAAAAATCCAATCCAAAAAACTCAAGCGAAACACAGCATAGCCGAGCCGAGCCGAAACAGCAAACACGGCACAATATTTCTTGATTTGATCGAAAATTCTCGCACATCGCTCGCTCTCATCGATAGCATTGGTCAGTAAATGATTTTCGGCGATTCCTGATACACACGCTTTTTACCTTATGCTGTATCGAAAATACGGCGATTCCTGATACACACGCTTTTTACCTTATGCTGTATCGAAAATACACCGAACGGTGCAATATTTTACCTGAACGTCCGACGTTCCTCGATTGATTATTCATCCATCGTCTGGTATTCTTTTTATCACTCGATTGCATTCCATCAATGCTCGTTTCATTATTTTCCGAAATAAAAACTTCGTTGAAAGCGGATGAATGATTCATAACTAGAACGAATTGAAGAATGGAAACAAAAAATTCTAAACTCAAGCAAACAATTCGTTTTCGTGCGCAAAAATGAATTCTCTCGCATTTCGAAGCGGTTTAATTGGGCTTGGATGTATCGAGCGAAACCAATTGCCAATCTGGTATATAATTTGACCAGAGATTTGATCAATACAAAACCGATTTATTGGTTTGATTTGCGTTTATTTGTTTGCTCGCTCGCTCTCTTGCACTCGATTCCATTCCATGCTTAAAATTGAGTTCTCAAGCAGAGAAACAGAGAGTGGAGAGAAAATTATTTGACTATTATGTATAATTAACGGTAGCCACTAACTTTTAGCTCGGAATCATTCCCTTTCGCTCTACGGCTCTCCGTTTCGACCATCTCTTTTGTTCACCGACTATTGTACAAGTGCCGAATTTAAATATGGACTTGCTTTCTATTTCGTGTGTGGATTTTGCTTTTTGCCAGAAAAATTGTATACATTCAAATGAAACAATTTTGTTGCACACCGATGCACTCTCACACACGGTGCACACACTATACAAAAACCGAAATGTAAATGATTATTTTGATTTATGAAAGTCAATTTTGGGTGTGCACTGTGCAGCAAACAATGCAAATATTAAACTAACATTCGTTTTTCCACACTTTAGTGGCTGAGAATATGTGTGTGTGTGTGTGTTCGGTTTTCCATTCGTTAAAAGTGGTGTGTTTGTCCAGTAATTGTAATGTGGTCCTTTTATGTTATGGCTACGATCTATGGACTTTCTCTATTATATTCTCTCAATGCAAAACCGCAATATTTTCACTGTTTTGAATTTATTCTCACATAAGTTGTGCGGTACCACTTACCACCCCATGGTAACCCATATCTCACTTTCTGTCGCTCTGCACATAGAGAAAGAGAGTGAAAAGAGAGAGAGAGAGAGAGAGAGAGAGAGAGAGAGAGAGAGAGAGAGAGAGAGAGAGAGAGAGTGAGAGTGAGAAACACAAGTTTGCATTTTCTCCGACTGCGAAAAATGGAAAACGGTGAAATCTTTTGTGATCGCAGCACGTTCACAGTTGAAATTGCATGTGCATTTTATCTGGGTTAATTAAACTGTTGCACATATTTTTCTATTCTTTCAACTGCACGACACGGCACCGAGCGTTGCTTTTAATGAACTGCTGGCACGACCTTATGGAACTTGTTTGCAATTCACCAGAATGCTAAGCGATATTATGAAAATGACAAAGAATTTATTAGCCTGACTTACTTTTCCGGTTGCGATGCAATTGTGCCTTCGTCTCGCCTTGCCTCTCTCGTTTGCAAAGAAATACATCATGAATTCGAAAGCCATTGTTTCCGAACAAATTAGAATCGATAAATAAGCGTTTATAACGTCTTTAAAAAAGAAATTTCAATTGATTCCAAACACACAGACCATTCATATTATTTTTGATTTAAATTTCTCTCTCCCTCAAAATGGAGAAACTTCATTTCAATAAGCTACGCACGCAATCGGATTTATGTCATTTTTCATGGAAAATGAAATTTGTTTGACAAAACAATGAACGACAAAAAAAAACACCAACGAACCAGATTTTTTTTTTCGTTATACTGAAAATGGATACAAATTACATTTACGTGACGGTAATAATACATTTTTGGGAATAATCCCGTCTCGTATTGTCTTCCTCTCTAAATGGATTAAATTTTTTTTTCTTTCAAATTCATTTGTTATTCCAGTTTGAAGGAAAAACATTTTATTTTGCAATCAAGCGCCGAACATTAAACGAGAGAGAAAAAAAAATCCTTCAAAATTATGACACGAGGAAAAGATACGAGGATTTTATTTCAGGTGTGTGTGTGTGTGTCCGTGCGTGCGTTTCTTCGTCAAAAAAAAATCGAATGAAATAAGCATTAAAAATCGAGCGAATGCTTCAAGGTTCAAGTCGATTTGAACGCAATTTAATGATTGTGACCCATAAAAAAATGGACATTTGATGAATAGCGCACGAGGATGTTCAAAGTCAGAGAGAGCAAATTATAGCTGTGAGCGGTGGGAAAAAAGGTTCGCTGTCGAACAAATTAAAAACGACAGTCGATCCGAACATATGGCTCACGTATATTTCGAGGAATGGCATCCCTTACTGTCACGAGCACAATGAATTTTCGGACTCTATCTTCTCATTTTTCTACCTGTTCGATTTGACAACAAAGCGATCGCATTCCGTTTACCAGGATCGAAACGTCAAAAAGGGACGACGATGTTTAAAAAAACATACACAAACAGAAATAGGAGAAAGAAACACTGAATGTGATCAACAAAACCCAACGAATTGCTCGAATTACCGAAAAAAAAACATGCCAAAGGTGAAACGGTTTTGCCTTTTGTGACACACACACAAATGACTCTGCTCTCGAAATGCAACAAAAAGGCCAAGCGAATCACGTCACATCGTATTAGTTTCGACAACATTGAGACGAATGTGTGTTGCATATGTTACAAATGCTATGACTTTTGGTCGACCTCAACGCGAATAGTTGAGTTTTTTTTTTTAAACGAAAACGAAGGGAGCGGAACGAAATGTTAAAACCAAATGTAAACAAAGAATCAAAACAAGACACGGAGAGATGTGAAAAAGGAGATGAATGCACATAAACAAAGGAATTGTAATCACAGAAAAACACAAAAAGTTAATGCATGCACCAAGAGTTATTCACAAAAATTAGCTCCTGAATGAAAACATGTGTTCTGATTGTATCGCCTGCATATTGTCAAAGTCACCGCACAGCGACGGCAACGGCAAAGAAATATATTGAAAATGAAAATATCACGATGATTCTCTTTTTACTTTGACGGTTTTCCTTTTTGCACAATATTTTAATGATTCAAATCAGCGTCTTTTTTTCCAACTTTGCTCTGTCACTTTCGCTTTGGCTGTTTCGCTGACACGTTTAGCGCGGTAAAAGCATCGTTCGATGAAAAATTTCATAAAAACCCATTTGATCTCTATTATCATCGTCATCATTTCAAAGTAACACGGATTTCGCATCTTGATCATATCATCGGCAGTTAGAGTAAGAGTGAGCAAGAGCGAGGGAGTGAGTAAGAGAGAACGCGCTCGGCTCTCGTTATTTGTTAGTTAAACTAAAGAAAATGTATATTTTTATGCGTTATTATGATGTGTATTACAACTGATGTGTCGTTTTCTATTTCACGCACGATTATGACATGTGGGATGTGGCAAACGTCGTTTGGTAAGAGAACACACGATGTAAAAATAATACACTTGCTCCATCCAAGCCGGGCGTTGTTGTCGTTACCGCGTCAAAATGATACATATTTTCGAAGCAAGCAAACAAAAAAGAGATGTATTTACAAGAGGAAAATACAGAGAAATAGGCAAGACATTTCCACAACACGCGCTTCGAATTTTTATTGACACAAAATATAATGAATATGTCGTTTGTGCTTGATCTCTTATGCCCCGTGTACATGTTACGGTATAATCCGGCTTCATTCTCGTTCCTCGCTTGATGATATTTACGAATACTGCGAGATAATATCTTGAACATGTTTTGTATTTGTGTTATTATTTTTTTCCTCTCCTCTCTCTTCCTAACCATTTCAGTTTTTCTCTCCGATTGGTTTTTTTTCCTTTCTCTCTCTCTCTCTCTCTCTGGTTATTTTTTTTTTGAGGTTTTCCTGCGTTGACGCTTGATATTGTCGTCAGTCATCGTTTTTTTCTGCTTCTTCTTCTTTTTCATTTTAAATTAGAATGTCAATTTGGTTGATGGATGTGATGATGAGTTTCATGTGGTCGAACCATGGTGTTTGTGTATGCTCGTAATAGTTTGTCAACGCAATTTTCAGCGAGCAACGGCGAAAATGAGTTGAGTGTATGTGTGTGGCAAAAGACAAAGGAACTAGAGATGAACGACGATGACGGCGGCGTCGTCGTCGGCGGCGAAATCCAATCAACTAAAGGCCAAGTGACAGCGCTCAAAAGATGGATTGCCGTCGTCGTCGTCGTCGTCGAAATGATTATGTTGAATGTTGATGGGTTTTTGTGTTGATGCAACTGTTGACAAAATCGATGACTAAACAAACAGCTTCACTTCAATCTGTTTCGGAATCACTTTAGAAGATTGACAAACGACATTGTCACCCGTTCTTAGTGGCCGCACTTTGCTGTTTTTGCTCTCTCTCTTTCTCTCTCTCACTCTCTCGCTCGTTAAGTAGTTGCGAACGAACATAATTGTGACAGGTTGGGATTGCTGTTATGGAACAATATGCGGATCGGTCGCCGATAATGGTGTGCGATGAATAATTTCGTTTCCCCTTTCGAACTCCGCCTTTCTAATTTTCTCTCTTGATCCCGACAGAAACAAAAAAAAACTAGATTGAATCACACATTCCACTGACATTTGTGCTGGCGGCTTGATTATAACCATTCAAATCGATGTACTTTCATCGTGTAATAAATTCTAGGCATACAATCCGCGCGATTGTTCCACCAAATTCCGATCGTTGCATGGTTAATGGGCTTTTGAAACAAATGAAGAAAAAAAATCGGAACATAAGCCTAAGCAATTTTTATTTGTACTTCGACGTCTTGTTAAAGGTATCCATAAAAGAAACTAGTTCTGAAATAACAACGAAATAAAAACGGCAAAACATGAAGAAAAATATTCACAATTTCTGGTTCGTTCTTTTATTTTGTTGAAAGGTTGCATTCACATAAATCGATTTAAAATGCTGCATAAGCATATCCGCTGCACACACACAAAATTGTTTTCATCCATTGCACCGTGATTGTGAATGCGTTGCGGAGCGGTGTGATCGCGCGCATATACACTGAATGCGCCTCCGGTGAAATCATCAAAACTGAATTGATAACTCATTTAAAGAAAACACAAGCCGCAGATTCTTTGCTCACGGTCGTAGTCATCGTCATCGTTTTTTCCACATAAATTACTGACAATATGGATACGTATTTATGCAGCCATATATCTTTGACTGTCTTAACCATCTCTCTATCTCTCACTCTCCGTAGAGATTTCAAATAGGTACACACAAGAGTCATGTTTCTCATGGCACATTCACAACCGATTTCTCGCTTATTCATTCTTTCTCTTGCTCACTACCTCTCTCTCTCTCTCTCTCTCTCTCTCTCTCTCTAGGTCTTTGTCGTTCACATTCTCTCTTTCCATGTGAGAACAACATAATAAAATTTTGTTTGGAATAAAAATATATACACAGAAAGACAGCATCTTGATTTTTCCTCTACGTTTATCCCTTCGATTCGTTTCGATAAAAATGGTAATTTTTATGTTGCTGTGGCTGTTGTTGCTGTTCGGATCGCTTCGTTTTGGGATTGTCGCGTCGATTGTCGCTCAATTATTCAAAAAAAAATGTGAATATAAAGATATTTAGTCCAGATTATCTGTAAGGCATTGTCCAAACATGCCACTGTCTACTATTTAAATCCCTCGATCAAAACCGTGACGCATCTTCATCTCCTTCATTTTACCCAAGATTTACTTGATTTTACCTCTAGCTCGAACAACAAACAGTGTAAATTGATACATATCAAACGATGAGATGTGGATACACTGCGGCTATCATCGACCACATTAAAAAAAAAATCCGATCAAAATATTGTAGTTTAATTCGGACACAATGTCAGTGTTTCGTTTTATATTATTTTTCATTTATTGCCACATTCCCTTCGTTTCGTTGTGTAGTGCTTATCGTGTTTTGTTCCATCATCTCATTCGTTGATTAATAGATCAACAAATGAGATTTATTTCGGTTCATCGGACAATCATGCTGCTCGGTCCTTAAGCCATCTAGCCCGTGTTCGACACTCCCAAGCGATTAGATGCGATCGGTGAGGCGAGCAGAAGGGACAAAAAATGTTACATTTTTTTTATTATTTATGATTACTATTTCACACTTTAATGCGCTTAACAAACGCAATCATAATTACATATTTTGTTCCTTTTTCTTCACCGTGGATTCCGTGTGTTCTCTGCGTCTGCCATTTGGAAGTTTTGTGATGTAATCACAACTCTATTATTTTATAAATATCTCTTTTCCTGTCGAAATAAATCAATGCATTTGCTCTCTCTTTGGAGAATTAAATTCTCATTGCATCACTTTCAACCGTAAACTATGAACTAATCAAAAAGTTGGGATCACAAATCTTCCGAAAAAAAAGGATTTTCCGCGTCATATTTCTCATTCACTTTGGAAATTTATTAGTTTCCTTTCATGAGTTCTCAAATTATTAGGTGTTCTTTTGATTTTAGTTTCACATCATCAGCGTTTTTTTCTTCTTCATCTTTCGTCGATCGCACACTAATTTTCCACGATGATGGTGGTCGTATACCCGAGTTTACATTAATTAAACCATCATTCAAACTTTCTCAGACTTTCTCTCATCGTCTCTCGAGTATGCGATACTTCCATTTTCCATGGACGAAAGGGACGCACGCAACCATGTTGCCGAAATAGCGAAATCGATGCTATAATTAGATCAAAAATGTATATACACTCGCGACTGATTTAAACAAAAAACTTTTTAATTAAACGATAAACATGATAACTTTCCGTTTGTAAATGAGCAATTTTCGTTCTGGTATAAATAAAAAATATATATCAACGTTGAACAATCGCAACAAACTCGGTGCCATCTCGGAACATCATCGCAGAAAGGATGTACGGTGGGATGAAGAGCGCACACAAAGTTAGATGAACACACTTAAACAAACAAACAGTATCAAATGGCTTTCTATTTCTAAGTTTCAAGTTTCTTATTTTCTTGAGCGTTACTTGTTTGCGTCATCTTCGTCTTTGTCAGTGTCAGCGCCGACGTCGTCGTTTGGTCGTTCTCAATTTTCTTCTTTGATTACGATTATTTGAAAAGTAATTAAAGTGGTGGCGAATGGTGGTAGTGGTGCCAAGCGTAAAATTTTATTTCATTCAATTCGTACTTTTATGGCACTGACTGCAATGGTCAATTGAACATCAAGCGATGGCGATGGTGAAGAGATATAGCCGTATCGAAACACTTTTCCATCTCCGTACACACACACACACACACACACACACACATTACGCGATCGATACAAGTTTATACTTTAATCAAAAGTCTTCGATCTCGTGTAATTTCTTTTTATGACTTTAGCTCCTTTCGATTATTCCATTTTATGCTTCGTCAATTCGCACATTCGAATACGATGGAATGACACAAAAGAATATAAATGAAATTTCGGTTCGTTTCTTTGTGTGTGTGTGTGTGTGTGTTATAGTCAAATGCCATAAAATGTGCGACGTTGTAAGGCGATAGAATCGATTGAGAAATATAAATTGGCTTGATTGGCTAGCTGAGGAGCCCCAAGAAGCTGTTGAGCTTCGTCTATTGAATTCATCATTTAAAAGAAAAAAAAACATTAAGGATTAGATGCACTCTCCAATTGCAAAGTGGTAAATGCACATGGAGTTGGAGCGAAGAATACGGTGCTGCATCATTACAGTGCCATAAAAATAGCTTGAAATGCGCAGCTACAGTGTGTGGGCCATACAAAATGCAATTTTCATTATCCGATTATGTAAATGAGTCTGGTCTAATCAATTCACACATTCGCCAAACAACCGCTCACTCTCTCCCTCTCTCTTGCTCTTCGCTTCGTTTTGCCTCGTTTTCTATTCCTTTTTAACGATCAATTTTAATCACGTGCTAATCACAAGCAATCCGGAAATTTATATTAATTTTCAACGGTCTTTATAGCCACTCACATACAATTCCAAACGAATGAATAGGGAAAAAAAGCGACAACAACAACAACGACCATATAAAAAGAGTTTACAACGTCAAAATCAAATGGATTCTAATGTATGCGAAATTGCAGTGGATTGGATTAAATTCTGTGTCGTTGCATAAAAACAACGACAGTAAAACATATAAAAAAAGAATTGAGATAGACACGCCTGAAGCCACCGCCACCTCCACCGCCGTTGCTTTTGGTGGCGTAAAAAATCATCGTCATCAGAATTAATCTGATCACGAAGTGAATATGTGATTTGACTGACGTTGGATGCCACATCCTAAAAGCTGCTGCTGCTGCTGCTGCTGTTTTGCCATCGTTCGCGCAAATCCAAACAGATACACACAGGCGAAATGGCGCAAAAGTGACAAAAACCAAAAATGAGAGATGATAAATTCTGAAAAGCAACAACAGCAACAACAAAAACAACAACAAAAAGAGCCATTGTGTGTATGTGTATATCCCAGTTGAGTTATTATCTCCAATTTGCGATTATAACATGCGATGCCGCAAATTGTCATATTACCATTTGTTTCGTTTCGTTTCATGCACATGGGGATCGAGTGTGACGACGAAAGTGGGATAGAAGACGAAGTGGCGGCAACAGCAGCGAAAAAAAAGTTTTACGAAAAAAATTGTGCTTGTTGCTTGCCATGTTAAATGACTGGTAATTTCTTACGAGACCAACCGACTGGGAGAGAGAGAGAGAGAGAAATGTAGAGAAGACGCATCTCTCACGCGTTAATGATGTGTGTCTATTGGATTGTGCGTCCGTCGCACAGTTGTGCAGCAAATCAAGCGGCACGATGGTCGCGCAAAAACACACCAAAAAATCCGTCCGTTGCAGACAAGCGCAAAAAATAAACTCAACTCAAAAATATAAGCGAGAAATTATTAAATAAAAAAGAGCCACAAAATATTACTGACATTTAATGTGTGGGTGTGAAGTTTTGCAATGATTTACATGTGTTGCGCGCGATCACCGGCACATCTCGGAGCAAAGCAAAAAAAAACCGTGTGATGCGATTCGATTTCGTTCCTGTTTATAAATTTTCTCTTTTCACATCTTCTGCATGTGCTTGGTTGTTTCAAAGTCTGGATTAAAACGGTTGGATGCGGACCGAAGAAAAAAACAGCGCAAATAGAATGTTCAACATGGCATCCAATCGTATCTTATACGAATTAATATCTATCTTAATGTACAAAATATACGGTGCACAGTGTTGCACAATGTATTTTCTCTGCCGATCGTGCAAAAAAGAAAGGAGCGAAACAACAAGATGCATACACTTCATTCGAAGACTTAATGCTTATGGTTTATATCATTTGATTTGTTTGGAACGCCTGTGAAGCGCGCAATGAAATAGACACGGTTGAATATGCGATATGAGAAGATGCAGCCCGAAATGAGGTAACAACAACAACGCTACACTAGAATATTAAAAATTATTTATTTAATGAATTGATGCGAATAATACGAGAGTGCGAGAATGTTTTGGGCTTGCAACACACACACACACACCATTTCAATAATTCATCGCAAAATTCTCAATAAATATTGCCATTTTCTTCAACATCGTTACAAACCATTACTGCAGGCCTTATCACCGCTTACTGGCTGTTCCTAAATTCAACGATTTGTGCTCATTTGCGCGCACTCATGCCGATTATTTGTGTGCAACATAACGAAAAACGAGCCGTTTTTTCTTCTGCGGTTTTCGCACAGATTGAATATGACCATTTATATTGTTACGTGGCTCGAATCGGTTCGATGGGGCTGAGAGTACAGGTTGTGTACGTGGATGATTTAATGCAATGCAAATGATAGCTCTTCTTAACAGTCAACATTAATCCCCAGAAGTGGTTTTCTTTGTGCTTGCACATTTTTCATTCCCTCCTTTTATTGAATAATCTGAATTTTAATTTGATAGAGAAAAGAAGAAGCTCACACTGCTCTCTCCAACCGACCCAACACTTTGATACCAATTATCACGGCAGGAAGATAAAAATGTTGAAGAAGACGAAGCAACTTTACACGTACATTTACACAATTTATGGCTTTTCAAATCATTTACAAATTGCAATGTTCATTTAATGGTTAATTAGCAGATTAAATTCAATGAAATGAGAAATGCGCGCACGCGCTAGCGCTGGCAATCATATCGCAGAGAGCACGAGCCATCGTTTCCATTCACCATTACCAACACAACATATCAATGACAGTCTATCATTTCACTGTCTCACTCAAACTGCCATAGATTAAGCGAAGGATTAGCATTTTCGAATGAAGGAAATGTTTGCCGATTCACATGGCAACCAGTTTAAATCTTCCCGCATTTCGCGCAATTCTACTGGAAATCACATTACGAGCTTTCGACGTTGTGCATGCCCATTAAAGAATGGCTGTGTGGAAAAATGAGAATAAATTGGAATAACAATATCGTAAAAGTCGTATTAACATTTGCCACGCCGATTAAGTGCTTGATTTACTAACGATAACTCTTTAACCAGTCTCTCTCTCTCTCTCTCTTTCGAGAACTCCGCCATCGTCATGGACGAAATCAAGGGACAATTAAAATCGATAATAATTTTGCTGCGGTTTTTGAAATTTTGTCACATTCCAATTTACGACGTCAATCGCCATTAAATTGTTCGGATAATGAGTCACAATGTGATACTTAAAATTATGCATCGCATTGTAGAAATTAAAATCGGGCTTCAAGTTTTTGAGCTCTCCCCATTATTTTCAACAATGAGCTATGCTCTTTATGGTTTTGTTTTTTGTTGTTGTTTGTTGTTACATAATTGTTTCCTTCTGTTGAAGAATAGAACATAATGGGAGACTGTGGGAGTTGTCACCAATTAAAAGTGAATATTTCATGACATTTTAATTTTGATCATTATCCAGCACATTGAATTTTCAGTTGTTTCAAATTCAAAACAATGCCACAACATATTTTGCATACAACAACACTCTTTCTTCTCTTGTGAATATTGATTGGGCATTTGTTTCCTTTGTTTTCTTTTTTGTTCTGAATGTCAAAAAGTTCAACATATTTATGACACACAACTTTTCACAACTGAATACCAAAAATACCGAATACCGAAACTGACCTCAGCAACAACAATGACGAAATCCCAAAAAACTTTCCCTGGTGTTTCCATCATGGAACACAACACGTACAACATGGAAATTCAATTTCGATGCGCAAATAAAGTTTTGGCATTACCAATCAATGCTCATACAAAAGAGAGTATTCCATCGTGTAATTTGAAAGCTATTCAAGCCACGTGGCTTTTTCCACAATTTTCAAAGTTGAACTTCGTTGTCGAAACAAAATCATACCTTTTTGAAATACTTTTTTACCTGTCAATATCAATACGTTTATGTATTTACAATGCCATCGATATTTGATGAAAATAAACATTCCATTTTCTGTGTCGATTCGAACGAGAATGAAAGTGAAGGTTGGACGAGACAAAGAGACGGAGTGGGAATGGAATTGAGCATAGAGAAGAGAGATGAAAAATCGCATGTCTCTGCCTTTCCTAGTCCAGAGCACTTTATTTATTCTGACTGCGTGCAAAGTTCGATTTCATTAAAAAATTAGAATATGGAAGTGTTTGTTCTGTTTACACTTCTTCGACTTAATACATTTTTCATCATATTTCTCTACTCTCCTCATCCAGCTACTACCACACTTTGATATCCAAAGTATTCACATTCAAATTTCGTGTGTTGAATCACAGTATAAATCAATAATATGAAAAGAAATAAATAAATATAAAAAATAGCTCCCCTTTTACATTTTGAAAGCATCAGATGGAAATGTAAACGCGCGCTCGCGCCCATAATTTGATTCATTTTTTTGCCTTTCATCTGGCATTTGTGAGAAAAGTGCGTCGATGATTTTCGCTTTTTCATTTTTGCACCGCATGCAAAAAACCGAGAGAGAGAGAGAGAGAGAGACAGTGGGAGAGAGGAGTGAATAAAATAAACCAAGACGAACGAAACATAAAAATAACATTTTAGACTTTTTTATTTGTTTGTATGAATGACTTTTCACGCTCACGGAATGAATTGCGTGTGCGAGTGTCAGAGAGTGGCGCGATTTGTATGAGACAGCGGGGGCTGTCGGTGAAGTGTGAGTGGCGTGTGTACAAGAGGGAAATACACATCACATTCATAATAAATACGCCGCCAATACACGACTCTGTTTTTTTTCCTCTTTCTACCGTGCTACCTTCATTTTTGGCAATTTTCACAAGTCAACACCAACAATTGGGCAAAAAATGCTCATTGCACGCATTCACAACCATCGACGCACAACGAACCACCATCTCACGGGTTGAATATATATGTATGCTGCCGCTTTTCTTTTCTCGAACTGCTTCGCAATAAAATATTCACACAATTTTACCAATTTGTGAATTAGGTTGCTTTCAATTGCAACAAATATACGCACAATCATACCAGCCACCGCTATCTTTATGTTCGCCGTATTTTCCTTTTTCATATGCCATTCCAATGTTGGTCTTGTGTTGAACGTTTCATTTCTGAAATCTGCCAGAAGGAGGCGGAAAGAGAAAAATCCATGCGTGTTGATGGTACTTTTATATTCCGTTTGTTCGTTTCTCGCTCGGCATTGAATCGCGAATAACTCGTTAAGATTTACATCTCAATCAATGTCCTTAAACAAATATTTACCGAGCTGATATTCGCGGTGTAAAAGGGTGAGAATGCGCACCAAGTACTTTTTCTTTCCAACCAAAATCCCATTAATATAAGAAAAGACGAAGGAAAAAAAAATTGCGCCAAATACTTTTCGTATCTTTACGATTTTGTGCATAAATTTTTTAACATTCTTTCTTTTTGCGTTTGAGCTCGCCAATGCTGGGAAACAGCAGGTACTTGGTTAAGCGCATGTCGGCCTATGCTTCTAATTAAATTACGAAACAATCCAGACAAGCGAAGTTTGTGTACGTGTGTGGCAACAAGGAGCAAAAAGTCACCTAAGAATGAAGCAGAGAAGAGAAAAAAAACGGCGAACGAACGGAAAATCATTGGAAACGGTGCGTTTGCATAATGAAAAAAAATAGCGGCCTGTTGTCGGTCGCGCATCAGGATGAAAAACAATTACAGGAGTCGACAGTTTTCGTGTAACGTTTCTTCGCGCAAAAATATGGCTAAATTATGAAAAATTAAACAAAGTTTAAACTGTGTTTAACATAAACAACACGCTGTCAAAGCATGTAATATTGAAAAAGATGCCGACGTGATGAGAGAGAGAGAAAAAAAAACTCGGCAATAGGCAAACGCCTTCAATGCATGTCTCGTTCAATATGAAATGGAGGCAAACATAAATATTCAAAAAATTCAATAAAATTTATTTAAAAAACATAAACAACCGCTCTTTTTTTTTCTTCGTGCTAAACAAACCTCTTTTGTCGGAATGGGCTATAAGTTGTGCTTTGTCGTTCGTACAAATTCGTCATGTGTGCATAATATGCGCCCTATTTCACAATAATTTTCTGCACGGCTTTTTTCCCAGTTCACATCTTGCAGAAGACGATGATTGTGTATGTGTGTTTTTCTGCAATTTTTTCTGGCCCACACGCATTTGGTGCGACTAAATAAATGGCATTTACATAAACAGTTTGCGCGCACACGCGCTTGCGATTGAAAAATAGAAAAGAAATGTGAATTACCCGAAGTATTTACGATTATGACATAAAATTTAATTTGATATTCGGATGATGTGTGTGAGTGCGAGCAGAATGCTTCTGAAAATGGGAATTTTCGAATTGCCTCGCAGTTTGTATGCGCGTTGTGTTGTTGCAGCCACCTTTCGTAATTCACAGGAATATACACAGCAACAGCAGCTATTGCATTTGGGGAAGAGATGAAAAAAACTAGCATTTGAAACGAATGTGTTGAAAATATGTTTTCAAATAATTTATTATGATGTATTTGAATGCATAATCATGAGATTTTATGATTGAAAATGTATGGCAAGCATTTTTGAAATACTACATCACACTCACTCCCGTCATATTGTTGGTTTTTTTTTCTTCATTCGTCTCCATACATTGGTGATGGAAAAAGGCGGGATAGAGACTGAGTGCTGGCGGGTTGAACAACAACCACACAAAAAATACTCTACAGCAAGTGAAAAATCATATTCATTTTGTATGCAAAGAAGCTTGGTTTCGGATGCATACGAGAACAAAAAAAAAATAAACACATCAATATCATCAGTATCTGGACAATGTGCGATCGAGATATGTGCACACATACAAAGTGTGAATGAAATGCAGCGCGCAGATTGGAATAAATTTACATCGAATCGCAACGAACGAGAGCAGCAGCAACAACAACAACAAAAATCTACGTCCATTGGATTCGTGAAGTGCCAACAAGCATGTATACGCAAACACGCACGACGGATAAATAAATGAAATTTCTGATGAGATGAAACACAAATGGATACCGAACAGCAACAACAGCAGCGAACGAACGAGCGAAAGAAGAAAATGTGAGCGACGAGAATGCCACGAACGACGAACGTCATGAATTGAAAAATATGAATATACAATCCATGTTGATTAAATTTCGCACTTCACTGAACAAATAATGATAAATTACACTTGATGGATGTTCGGTGTGTATGTGTGTGTTTGTGTGTTCGATGGATATGCCGTACACATGAAACATTTCATTGAAAAATACTCTGGACTACGTGCTTTTTTTCTCTCTCTCTCTCTCTCTCTCTCTCTCTCTCTCTCTCTCTCTCGACTCCTGTGTGCTGGCTCATTTTTTTTGGCGCTCGTTTCCAATATTTGCTGCATGACATATGCGAATGGCCGAGAAGATTGCGACCATTGCGCTCGAAAATATGGAATACAAAACACAATTCATAATATTTGATCACTTTTTTGGTGCATGTGTGTGTGTGTGCATGCGATGGGGTCGTCCACATTTCGAAGCTCATTCATCGCAAATGACGACGATGGCGTCGACGACGACGACAAAAAAGAAATGAGAACATATCGAGAGAGTGAGAAAAACTAATATGCATACAAGATTGAAATGTGAATACTGCTGTCGGGCCATCAAATGCAGAAAGCATATTGAAATCGAATGATGATGATGTTGATGAATGAATGATGAAATTTACTTCTTGTTTTTTTACGTGCTTTGTTTGGTGTGCAGTGGGGGAGGGATTTGCGCACTCCTAAGCGCATGCAATGACACTAAGTGCTATAATTACTCGTGGCCATGGCAGTACTGTTATCGCCCGAGCATTTTGCATATTTTATTAAATGGAGATTCATTTGATTACAGTCCATTTTCCACCGAAAGAACAATTGAAACACGCCTGCACACCAGAAGATCCACATTTAACACGCACTCACACACACACACATACAACCAGAAAAGGAAAGGCGAAAAAAATAAAATAAAATGAAGATAATTTAAAGTGTAATAATTTTGCGCGTTGAATTTGTCACACAATGGCCCTCGTGCAAACGACATTTTGCATAGACACAATTGTGCCACAATGGAGCAATAAAATTCAAATTCATTTTCCATCGCCTTATCCTTTGCATGGTGACATCTCTACGTAGCACTGCCGCTCGGTCGGTCGGTCGTTTGCTCGGCTCGGCTTGGTGTGTGTGTATGTGGTTGCGTGAGAGAATTTCACCGAATTGTCTACACCACGGCAGATAGTGTCAGCGCGGACGAGAAAGAGAAAACACCGTGTCTCCTATCACATTGCATAATATTAAAATATATTGCCAAATGTCAGCTCATTTGGCTGGCTTCTTCCTGTGTGTGCCCTACCGAATATTGTTCGGTTGTTCGGTAGCGAAAGCATGGTTACGCATCGCACAACATAAACGCCAAGAAGATTCCGTTTGGCATGGTGTTATTGTATGTCCTTAAGCACTTCATTGGTTGATGCTTCTTTGCTCGATCACGCGCTCTCTCTCTCTCTCTTTCTCTCGCTCTCTCTCGCGATGAAATTGAATATAAAAATGAAAGGCAGCCGCTGTTGCGTGGAATGCTTGAGAATGCGAGCCCAAGTCATTCTATTTTTTATTTCCATTATTTTTTCACTTCATTTCTCCGTCGAGGTATTTTATAATTTGTTACTTTATATGGAGATCGCGAGCGAAAGAAAGAAATGGCACGGGCATAAACAAGACACAGTGTATGGTGGCCGTTGGTTGGGAATTTATAGCCGTCAGGTATGAAAAATGTGTTTGAATATGATAAGGAGATGCACGCGCACACCACACCAACTGAGCCAATGTTTCTTTCGATCTCTCTCTGTGTGTGTGTTTGCTTTTTTCGACTCGATTTTTATTTTTTGTTCAGCTGAATTTTTTCGTTCGGCTGCTGTCCAAATGGCGAATTGGTTGTGTGTGAAACGGTTGTAACGAGCGCGTTCGCATTTTTTTCCTTCGCTTTGTTTTCGTACGATTTAATTTTCATGGTAACGGCTACAATTTTCTTGTCTCTTCGGTGTGTCTTGTCCTTTTCTTCATCGTTCGTCGGTTGTTTTTTTGGGTATTTCAATGTGCTTGTCGACCAGGCAAATACCATTTTATTTTTCTTGAAATAATGATGTTATTTTATATGCTTAACGTCTGACGATGATGAAAATGGGGAATACGTCACTTCGTTTTTCAACACCAGTATAATAAGTGAACGTGAGAGAGAGAGAGAGAGAGAGAGAGAGAGAGAGAGAAAGAGAAAGGAACACACATTTCGGTGCGAGTGAGTTGAAAAGGTACACAATGTTACACCATTCGGCATCAAATGCTTTTCTTTCCCAGGAGTTTTGCATTTTGAATATTTTTTTGTTCGTTTGTTCGTTCGACTTTTTTTACGTTCGTGTCGAGGGTTCACAACGTTAATAAAAGTACATCACTTTGAAATACTTCGATATTGTCTTGAAATTTTATCGTTCGCTTTCGTCACATTTCTTCGTTTTGGACAAACTCTCTTTTTCCACTTGCCGCCCTATTTTTCGTGTTCCCAATTAGACACCATTATTTTTAAGCCAGTTGAATTTGCATCTTCATTGATTTTTATTAATAAAATTTCGTTTTTTCTTCTCTTTCTTACAGGTAAGCACACTTGTTCACACGCTCGTTACTTGTTACGGTATCGGTAAGCAAAGAAAAAAAGGTCCAGTTATTGATTCAATCGGATAAAAATGTTGTCCAATGAATTTTGCTTTCGTTTTTTTTTCCTCGAAAAGAACGGTAGATTTGCTTGCGGCGAATCGCGTTTTTTCTCTCTCTTGCAAATAAAAATATCCATTTCCCTAACTCCAAACAAATTTTTCGGAAATCTCTGAATTTTTGCTTTGAAAACGCCGTCAGTACAATGAAGCGATGGAATTTTCGCTAAGCTGATAAATTCGAAATTTCCATTTTAGATCTATGACAGCAAACAGGCGTTTTCTGCCGAAACAAAAACAGATTGACATGATAATGAATGTTTCGCTAGGCAGAACGAAAAGAAGAACGAAAAAACCGACCACGCAATGAATATATCATACATTGAGACAGAGTCGAAAAGAAACACGAACTCTCGAATCAGCAAGGAAAGAGAATCGAAAAAATGTAATTGGAGGAAGACACTTTGAAACGGTGATTTGGCCGACAAAACAAGCAAAACGTTGTTAATTTCCGTTTGTGGGGCATTTCCACGTTGCCACGTCGAATTCCCATGGAAACAGTTATCTTATTGTCAATTTCATTTCCATTTAAACCGCCCGAAATTCGCGCAAAACAGCTCTCGATGAGTTGTTTTAAATTCACGCTTCAGCCATTCCAAATGGTATTGTTTTTTATATGGCATCGAGTGAACCACTCGTTTTCGCGTCAATAATTTCGGCTAAATTGCATTAATATTACAATTAATTAAATGATTCGCCGTTGAAAATGGCGTACACTTTGACAGCCACAGTTGCAACACCAGGATCAATTTGCTTTTCATGTAACATGAAACAGACAACACAAAACCTCAGCAATACACAATGAACAGTGCAGCAACATTTAAAAAAAAAAGTTGCATTAATTAGTCGACAGAGTTCTGTTGGCTGTTGACATAAGTCTTTTGTTTTTGTGCCGTTTGTGCAATGCACCGTGTAATAAATAGTGCAACATTTAAAAGGGGAGTTTTCTGACAATGAGCCGCAGTTACAACTGTGAAGCAAAAACCACGGTAAAAAAATATGCCATTAATCCTGCTCGAAACGGTGAATGTTTTTTTTTCCTTCCACAGTCGCATTTCTTTCGTACATTCTTATTAGATACTGGTGCAGTTAAAAATTTATTATTTATGATTACAAGTTCGAGGAAGAGAACGACTGTCATATTTTTTCGTTGCATTCAAAACCAAATGGTCACTAAAATGTGCAAATTTTGGTAAATTATTCGAAGGAAGAACAACAACAACGGAGAAAAAAACTGTGGCATGGCACATTGAACTAGCACCAAAAGACTGACACATTTCAATTTGTGTACGGTGCGTTTTCCGCTTTCTTTTTAAAGCAAAAAAAATCATCTTTTGTTTCGTCGCATTTCCTCTGAAAGCAAAAAAAAAAATTTGGTGCATACGAAATGAATACGGGTTTGAATCTAGGCAGAAAAAAACAAGAAGTTGCTGTTGGTATTTATGTAGTTCTCGCATTTGCTCATCTTACCTTTTAGTTGAAGAATATGCAGTAAG
>NW_022595246.1:6890540-6912763 GCF_009176505.1 Sitodiplosis mosellana
AAAAAAAACGCTAACACACACACACAACGCCAAGAAGTTGAAACGGTTTAACAATGTAATTATTACAGGACGAACAGCAATAAATGAGAACAATAATGCAAGAAAAAAGCAGGCGAGAGACAAGAGAGAGAAAGAGCGAAAAATAAAGACCATCAGCGAAGAAAAGTCTAAATTTTATGGGTGCACACTCGGCCATGTAGCCAAGGAAATAAGGTTTGAAGACACGATTGTTTTTCCTTATTTTGTTTTCTCTCTCGTCGCTACCTGACTCTTTGCTTGATGAATGCATTGAATTTAAATTATTTTTAAATTTCTTCATCGTTATTGCTGCTGCTGTTGTTGTTGTGGTTTTTGCTTCAGTTTTTTTCAAATGCTATTCATAGCTCGTAATATGTAAACGTTTGGTATGCTGAAAACATGACCAAAATGAAATCATAATGTTAAGAAATGTGTACAATGTACATCCTTTGCTTGTATACAGCGAGAGATGAGCAAAAAAAAAATTGAACCGAATCATGTTTCCAATCTTCGAAGATGGATTTTTTTCTCGCTTCACTAACAAAAATGTGAAGACGAAGAGCAAAAAAAAATAAGAGAAAATATTATAAGAAGAGCCACAGAAGTGCAGTGTATGCGTTATTTTTTTTTCACTCTTCTCGTATGATTGAAGTGCAACGATACACTGAGCACGCAGTCTAATATCAGATACATATAATGTAAATGTTGCGAGATACGAATCTCATGTCTTTGCCGTCATGTTTGTTACTTGCTCGCTTGCTGCTTTTCTTACTCCTTCTCTCTCTTGTGTGTGGCTGGTGAGCATACAAGAGAAAACTAAGTTGATGGCTACATTGATATCGAACCGGAATAACTTTTTTTTCCATCGTGTGGCTTTTCGTGTGTTATTATTTGGATTCAATGCAAGCAATAAGATGACGAATGACAGTGAGCACCGAATCTGACTCGAACAACGAACGGCTATGACATTGGATAAATGTGCAAAGCCGGATAGAGAGAGAGAGAGAGAGTGAATGGGTGAAAGAGAGTTAGAGACGGGACGGGGGGATGACTTGGCTGATAATATCAAAATGTTTTAAGAAAAATGACTAAATGAAATTTATACGAAATCGTGTCCGCATACGGAACGCATAGTGAATACGTGAGTGCGGCATATGTGAAGGAATTGGAAGGGTATATCAAGAAGAAGCGAAACGATGGCAAATGTATATATCCAAGCCACAAGCTAACAGTGAAAAAATCACGTAAGAATATTGTAATATTGACGAAGGAACCTTTTTACACACGTTTTGATAGATAAACACAATCGACTGTGGCATTAACTCCGCATATGGACTGCTTTTTTTCTCTCTCTTTCGCTCTCTCTCCTCTTTTTCTCTCTCTTTGTGTGTCTAAGCATTGAGAGAGTGCAGAAAAAACACAGCCTCCGGCCACATATTGTAATAAATTCTATCGGAGCGAGTTAACATGCTTCCAGTGCAACCAAAAAGATTGAATGTATCCATTCGAAATGAATGGCAACCAAAACGGGGAAAAAATCGAACTTTTTATTCAATTCAATCACTCATAAGCAAATATGGTTCCATAATCGTGATATCACAGCCAGCCACAGCAGCAGCAGCCAATACCATTTGAGTAACTGGCAGGACTGAACGCGCTCGCTCGCTCGCTCGCTTGCACTCATTCAGTGCCGCTTGTCGATTCGATGTTGGCAAAAGATTATTATTTTCGATAGAATATAGAAATTCATCTTGTCAATACGTGGAAAATAGTGCAGAATGAAAAAGTAGCGACAACCTCCAACATGTATATAAAAAAATCAAGTCGAAAAAAAAAACATTATGAACGAACCGAACGTACGTACGTCGGATAGCACCGAAAAATACATTATTTGCGGCTGTTGCACGTCGATTCCCATATTCGATATGTATGTATTTTTGCCATATGCTGGAAAAATATTATTGACGAAGATTCAATTTTGTACGTTGTTCGTCGGTCGATGTCGTTGCCGCTGCTTTTTTCCTTCTTTTTCTTCTTTGCCCCGCTCTTGCATTCACTTTGCTTCGCTCAAAGTTGTTACAATTTGTTTGCATTCATTACAATACCCGATGAGCACATTATTATCTTCATGTTCATTCCAATATCGAGCTGTTCTTTCTCTGTCTCACTCTTGCTTGCTCGCTCGTTCAAGTTGTATGCTCTGCAGTAGTTCTTTTTCTGCATTTTATTTTTTTTTTCTTTAATAAAAACGTTTTTACTCGATGGTTACATTGCATGCACAATGTTACAACAATGTTAATAATCGTGATCGCTGAATCGAATGAAGCATACACTACACACACATACACACACACAAATGGGACAGAGAAAAAAGAACCTTCGAACCTATTAACTCGAACATCCTTTTTTGTTTTCTCACATCGAACATGGAAATTCAATGCACCGTTGTCAATTTACGATATGATTGGGCTCAGTTCGGTTGCTTTTTTTCCCCTGGATTCGTTGAGCCGCTGCAAACGGCAAAAGCCATATGACATGTTACAGAAAACAGAGGAAAAAAATACTGCAACGTATTAGGAAAAAACTAATAAAGTTGTTATTTATCTATCTTGTTCATTCGATTTCCACCTTTTTGTCTCTCGGTTCATCAGCTGAATGGTGTAGCGCCGAGTAGTTTATTTGTTTGTTGAATTTTTTGTGTGTGTGTGGTGCAGTTGGAATTGACAATGTTTCATTTTTTTCTCCCTGAACTTTTTAATGAATGCAATGTCATAGAAAACGTAGAAAACGAACGGCTGGTGTGAGGCCATGGCACAGGTCATCAAGGGTGTGCATATGTTCGTCGTTAATTTATAGGAAGTAAATTGGATTTCGGTATTCTCTGGTTGTAATTAAGAAGCGAAATAGTCACATTTCAACACACACACACCGGGTTTATCTGATTCCAGGGAAAGTCGTAATTAACGAAACGTTTAAGATCTCGTAGCCTCTGAATTAAATTCCGAATATGACTCTTGTGTGATGTCGTTCTGCGCGATGAAAATTCATAACGAATTTTGTGTGGGTTTGAAGAATTGTGTTTTTTCGTTTTTTTTTCGGTTCTCCTTCTTCTGAAGAGTGTTTCTGTCAACTTTGTATCTGTTTCGTGTCTGTTTCGAAACAGTAATTGCGAGGATTTAAGCCTATAAAGTGTATTTTGGCATGCAATTACTTCTGCATCGTCACCCAAAATGTGCCGTTCCATGGTGGATATGTTCCGCTCGCATTCAGAACAACGATAATTACTTTGAAAATTGAAACAGAGAAACGAAAGCAAAAACATGTGTGTCCCATAAATCATCACAACGATGGCAGCAATTACGAAAGTATTTTTCTTGTTTTGAGCTCTATGCATTCCTTGGTGGCATACATAGGCGAAATGCGTCGTCGTATTTCGTCATACCAAAGAGACACGTATGAACAATTTTCCAAAGCCGAACATCAACCGAAACTAAAAAAACAACGAATAAAAACGGCAAAGAAAATATAGCGAATTTCACACACGCAAAACCAAAGCACACCACAAATGCTGGAATGTAATTAATACTTTGCCGCATAAATGCAATGGCACTGGACGTGCATTTTGCTAAATGTGAGCGAATGAGGAAGCGAACATCCATAAATAACTACGATGCAATAAATGCTGGTAAGCAGAAAATTTCATAATTTCCAGTTTTTAAACTATATTTGGTCTGGAAAAACCAGAGCGAAAGCGGCTGGACGCCAAGTTTCCAAAAGTGTCAAAAATGATGCACAATCGAGAGCGAGATAGTGAGAAAGAGAAGGTAAAAGAGAGAAAAAATTGCTCAACACTTTCGGAATCTAATAATTTAATTGCAGCTCCTGGGACTTAAGTGAAACATAGCATATCCACACTACATCGGTGTGACAACGATATGTGTATATGAGTTTATCGCGTGCATTGCGATAGTATCATCTTTCAACATCTGTGTTTCATCCCGTGCGCTCAGCTACTACACAAACGATAACTAGATAAACTCTGAAGCGCTTGAGTTCAATTTAGAACGTTTTGTTGTGTGCCAGTAGTTGGGTACAGAACGAAGACCGATGCATTACCGTTCTTGCACTCATTCACTCTGTGTGTGTGTCTGCTTCTATCACACAGTGGTACCGTTTCGGAATGATTAATAACCGTTTTCGTAGATTTTCATTCATCTTTCCTAATTCATTTTGATATTAGATCCGTTATATACAACTCTCTATCTCTCTCTCTTTTTTTCTCGTCGACACCACGGTCGAGAATCCGTGCGCATTGCAACACATGACATGATTACTTCCATTTATTCTTGCGCTCTTTCACACCGACGATATTGCATGCGATAGAAATGCATACAAAACTGTCGTGTATCGCATCAACCGAACAAAAAAAAAATTCCCAAAACACAAAATGAAATGAATCGAGAGAGAAAAAGTGCATTGGCGCTTTGCGCATCGTGTTTCATAGAAAATGCAATCTTGCTATACAACACACCGCTCGGCTCTGACAAATAGGAGAATTTCTCCAGAATGCTTTATAAATATTTTCGAGCTCGAACTATTTGTTTGGTTTAATGAATTGGCATCGTCGTTCAAAAACTACTAATTAAACACTATAATGGATTTTTTGATGGCGTTCTCTTGCTGCTTCTTATTCCATCGCAGTTTATTATTAATTATTGTTGACGTGAGCGCGCGCTTGTTCGCCAGCTCGCTGGTTTCATTGCTTCGAGCCGGCAATGTTTCCATTTGCTTTATATCGCACTCATTCCAGTGCAATTGTTGTAAGCAATTTTTCGTCGAGATTTTTCTCTCGTTTATTTTTTTTTGTTCCTACTTCACCCCAGATAAATGATTAATTGTTGCCGAAGAAGAAGAAGTTTTGATTCTATTTTCAAATTTCTTCATTCCGTTGGGCTCTATTTCGGTCGGTCGGTAATTGCAGTTCAGTCGGGGCCAAGCAGGCCATTGATTACGAAAGAATGAAAGACAAAATAAAAATACCGTAGTAATCATTGTTGTTATCAATTCATGTCTTTCGCTTCACAATGAATTTTCTTTTGTATTATTTCAGTTATTTGAGCGCGAGAGCGGCAAGCGTGGTGCGCGCACCGCTTTTGCATAGCGATAGATAGTTAATTGCGAATTGTGTCTTTGGGGCAAATAGATCATTCAGTTCTCCATTTTTTTTGTGTTCATTCCAACCCGAACCGAATTACCTCCCGACTATTTGCATTCAACGGAACACACAAGATTTATTGCACATTCTAAATCTTCATTTGGTACCATTTGCTATGGATCAGAGAGAAGGAAAAAAAAAGTAGTCTCAAATACAACAACAGCAGAGAAAAATAAACTCAAGTTTGAGATTGTTTGGAAAATAATCGCGTACAATAAAATAAAAGCAGCGGAATTATTCGCCTCAAGTGCTAATAAAACATCCATCCGAATGAAAGACGATGGCCAAATGAGAAATGCGCCCAAGAAAATAGAATACGAACGCGCAAGATAAAATATATCCGTAACAACAAATATTCGTCGGTCTCGCGCGCTCGCTGCCTTCCACACCACATTCATTCAAAATAAATTCGAACAGCCGCTTTTCATTTTGCATATCCAATGTTAGGAGGTTATTTTTAGTGCATCGCATGGACGAAATGGAAAAAAAAATGCCGCTTGCAAATTCGCGTATCTTATCGCCATGGAAGTGTATAACGTTGCCGTTGTCCATGTCCATTGTGTGTGCGCGCAGTGATCTTATATTCCGTTGGCACTCTTCATTATTTCATTGAGCCTTATTTGTCTTCTGGTGAACAATTTATATACATTTATGGCCGAGCGATCGTATTTGCACACCACAAATAGTACACACGCGGCTATTGAAAATGCAGACAATTTCTTCGAGCCAAATAGAATTCAAAGTGCACACACTGACAGAGAGCGAGAAAGAGCAAGGAAGAAATGCAACGAGTTGTAAATGCAACAATTGCATTGAAACAAAAAGTAAATATGCATACAATGGCAATGGCTTTGCCACCAAAAAAACACAACCATTTGTGTGTGCTGCATCAATTTCGCAGCATTTTGTTGTTTTTATTATGGTGTGTAAACAGCAAAGACATTTTCCCATTAGAAACAGCGATCGAAATTAATAAATAAATCGATTTCATTTTGTGGGCGTTGACTTTCGGTAATAAATAGCGATCAAAAAAATCGATGATTGAAAATAAATTATGATTTGTGTTGTGAAGCGAATCAACAATAACCAAACAGCCGAACAATAATAGCCAATCGAAAAATCATTTATTTGATTATAATTATGAACAGTGCAGCTCCTTGAACTCATCCGCACCGATGATGACGACCGCAACAACGACGCTGGCCGGCAAAATGCAATCGATACTTCAATAATAATTAATACCCGTCGAGTTCCAATTCGATTTATTATTTATCAAATATTGCAGTTAAGATGAAATGCGCGCGCGCGATGTGTGCATTGCTCGGACGCTTGCATCAATTGATATTACACGATACACACTGGATGAAAGAAAAATGGCCATTGTTTTATTGGCGCATGGTTTATGGGGCCCCGTATGAACAAGATCGCATTTCCATTGTTTGCCTGACATATGCCTACCGTCCATGAGATTCTCATCCGTTGTGTGGCTGCAAGACAAGAGAAACGAGGGAGGGAGAGAGAGAGAGAGAGAGCGACAAAAAAGAGAATACGAAAAAAAATTTGCTGGATTTACAACGTAATCGATTGGAGCGCGCCAGCCCACGTACCAGCCGTAATATGAAACGAATTTCGAGAAGAAGAAATACGAGATTAGATATGTCTGGGGCACTGAAATGCACAACGACAGTGGCAACAACAACAAGAAACCAGCATCAAATAAATAGCAAACATCAACGAAATAAAGAATGAAGAGAAAAAAATGAAAAGAAAAATTCGAAACCGAACAAAAAATACTATGATATATTCGGCGCCTGGGTCGCTTTCTCGGATATTGCGTTTATGTGAACTTTTCGCTCGATTATTCAATTCAATTAATATTCAATTTTCGTTTTCCAATTTAAAAAAAAACTGGTTGCACATAGGAAAATCGTTTGACATTCTCCTTTGCCCTTTCTTCCTCGTCTCTCCTTTTCTTCTCGCAAAGATCAACAGAAGAAACACATTTTTTGGTGTGCATGTTTCTCTCTCCCGCCTTTTCTCTCTCTCTCTCTCTCTCTCTCTCTCTCTCTCTCTCTCTCTTTCTATATCTCGATTGCATTATTTTGTTATCCATTTTATGATTAGTTTTTGAGAGTTTGGCGCAATCGGCGACGGCTCGATTACGCGTTTGTCAACGTTCCGAAAACTCATTTCGATTATCACGAACGAACGAAATGAAACACTCCTCGTGATACACGCGGGCTTGTTGCACACTATCATTTGATATGTGCGCGCGTTCGACGCGACATTCTCTTAATTGATTTCAGCTCCTTCTCTCCGCCTCCACTCAAATATTAATTAATACATTTTTTCAAACGCCTTTTTTCATCAATAAATTGAGATTCTGTGAAAAGAAGGCGACTGCCTTAGCACATTATTTCTTCATCTCTTAAGCGTTTTACGGGCAATTTCATCGTCGTCGTCGTTGTTGTTTATTTCGCACTTTCTTTCGGGCAGCAACGGCAAAATATGACAGAGAAAAAACAAAGCCGATTAAAATCGCAAAGAGGCTGAACTTCGTCGGTGTGAAAGCGTTGGTCGTAAGAACGGTTTTGGCTATTGCAAAACAACAACAGTCTACCGCACATTTTCTACAGCTTCAAGGAAATTAATATGGAAATGAAGAATTTCAATTTTTGTTTCGTTTGAACAACGAGCGAGATCGAGCAAGAGAGAAAAAAACTATGAAAACTTGAGCGAAAACTTTCGAATAATTTTTCTCAGTTCGATAAGAGAGAACTAACCGATAAAATGCGCTCCGGCTCGCACTATTTTTCCCTGGGCTTTATAGTGCTCAAGTGAACCGGAATGGAATGTTCGGTCGGATACAAAATCAATGTTGACACGCCAACACTCCTTCCATTCTCTTTAGCCAGGAAATAAAAACCTCATTTTCACATTAAACTTTTGGTTTTTTCGAATTCGGCAACAAAATATAAGTTTATTAATTCCAAGTTTTCCCATCGTTTTCGACACAAACATACACATACATGCACAATTTGACCTATTTTAATTTAAAATTCATTTTCACTCTACAAAACTGTGAGTATGTACGACCCACGTTGTTGATGTCGTGAACTAAGAGAACTGAACTGCCTGCTTTTTCTCGTCTCTCTTTCGCACTGTGTGTTGTGTTACCCATTGTTTTTTATTGATCCAACTTTCGGGTCACAATAAATATTGAATAAAGTTTGCTCGGAATATGCTTTTTCGGGCTTGGAAAGATTCTGATCGAAGTTATTACACACACACACACATACAATTTGATGGCAAAAGTAGTGGCGCTTCGTGTGTTTGTTCTTTCCTTTTTTTCTTTTCTCCCGTTAAAAACTTATGTAAAATTCAACTTCAATCGGATTTAAAGTAAGTTTTTATTGCTTTTTACGATAAACAGGTTACCAAATATAGAACTTCATGCACACTGTGTGTACCTTTTTTTCGGTGTATTTGTTGATAACATGAAACTACAACATAATGTTTATTCCGAAGACAGAGAGACGGGTGAAAAATGCGAGGAAAAACTTTAAAATTCGTCATACCGTGCAAGACACAACGGTACCGCACACACTCACAAATCGACTCGCAACGCAAATAAAAGAAAAACACGACGAAAAATATTCGCATATGCAATGAACCGTGAGCATGTGGAGATAGACTAAGTAAGAAACTAGTATGTGGTTTGCTTGATTCGGTATCGGTGTTCAACATCGTATAAATATTTATGGGAAAATTATTCAAATTTCAACGAATGCAAATCAACCAAGGCACAAGGAACACACGCCAATTTTATTCTTCTTTCTCTCTCTCTCTCCCTCTCTCTCCGTTTCTGTTCCCGCCGATATTAAAACCAAAGTAGAGTTTTTTTCGTTTTCATCAAAGAATTTTCGTATATGTGTTTTTTTCTTCAATTCGGTTCGAAAAGTCAGCGGGTGAGTTTCAGGTTCTCCGTAAGCATACACATTACACACACACACACACACATCCTTAGACGTCTACATCTTAATAAGACACGAAAAAAGGTTGAACACAAGAAAAACCGCCATAAAGCCAGCTTATTTCGCAAAGTGATGCCGTTCACATTCATTTTGTCTTTTTAATTTCATCCCTCAATTCGAATATTTCGACTACGCATATGAAATACTGAACAGGATCGATTCAACGAATGAAGAAAAAAGATTAGTGGACCGAAATAAGCAACAGCACGATGATGAAAGAGCTGAGAATAAGTCACGTATTTCATATTCAATTTGATGGTGCAAATTACGATTGCGGCTTCTTTAACTTGAACGCATCAATAGACAGACGATTTTTTTTCCTTCACACCGGCTCCGGCACACACATGATTATATCAATTTTGACTGCGAAGAGAACGAAAAAAAAAACGTTCACACTTCATCATGTCTCGTCGAATGACGACTACAAATAACGTGTTTGAACGATTACACACCGACTCAATGGAAAATTGTTAAGAAGAGTGAACGGCTCTTTTGGCAAACCATCTGATATGTCAACATTTAAATAAATGCCTTTTAGTATTTCAAAGTGCCTCTTAATATTTTCGTTGTGCCCGATGAAAATACGACACAAAAAACAACTTGCCAAACTAGATTGTTGTACAGTCAGCACATTTCTAGCTATATCTCTGTTGGGCATTGTGCGCCTGTGAGACATGAGCATAATCGAAAATTCATGTGTATAATGCGGATTGATGTGATAGTTTGTTGTGTGCGAAGCGATGTGAAATGCATCAAGATATCTTTCATCGCATACAACACCAATAAAGATTCAGTTTTCCTTGCGCCGCAACCGAACATTTCCGAGCCTCGTTGTGGCTTATGTTATGATAACGACCAGTTAGACAGACAACTTGGGAATCATTCATTTGTGACTTGTTCCCCTCACTCTCTCTCTCTCTCTCTCTCTCGATCTCTCTCTCGCTCGCTCTCTCTGCACACACACGCCACACACTCTTTAGCATTCATCGCATTTCGTGAGAGCGTTTAATGCGTTAATTTATGGAAATAGGCATTTTCAATTCGGAAAATTTTCATTCCAATCCACATTTTCTCTGTCGCTACACTCGAACGATCTGACACATGAAATGGATCCTAAATGGATCTTCTGCGCTTTGTAATCTCACCCGGTGGCGGTTTTTTTTTCTCTTCTCATTCACTTCGGTGTGTTGCATTTATTAAATTTTAAAGTTTGTGGGTGCACAGATCTCGTACCGCATTGTTCCGCTCGAGTGCAAATTTTCGTCAGAATAATGAGATGCAAGCAGCGCGTTTTTAATGAAATTATGACAAGCTAATCGATGCTTAAGAGCGTCTTCGCATAAAAACAGATATACTTCGCGTTTGCCAGAGATTAATTTTCGCGATTATGCGGTGGGGATTTCAGACGTCATCCTTTCGCACCACCACTTTTGTAAAGGATTCATGTAGCAAATGCCATGGAATCCGTTTTTTTTCGTTCTCAGTTTGGTGGGATGAAAAATTTCCATCAAATAAATTCAGTCTCACTCGAATTAAAAGCACACAATGATTTTATCGCATCTGCGTTCGCTTCACCACAATCAAATATAATGGAATTTTTTTCCTAACCGTCAATGTTTTGAACTAATTAAATTTGCCACAACCTTTTAACTTCGTTTCCACACAAAGGCGAACAATATCGTTCGGCTCATAATAAATGCATGCAAATTGTGTGTTGTTTTGCATAAATTTCGGGTTTATCGTCGACGGAAAAGTGCGTGCAAAGTACACGCACGCCATTCTTTATCGCATATGACACATCAAACTTGTGTGTGTGTTGTAACAGTCATGTGTGAATTGATCGGGCGGCGTTGAAGCAAGTATACATAACACTTTTCATGAAAATCAGACGCGAAGAAAATTCATGCGTGAACACCAAGAAACTTAATGAAATTATCATTTTAATTGAATTTGATTGTGATAAATTCCGATAAATTCCAAATGGTGGTGACGTTAACATGAAACCTGTTTTTCTTTTCGTCTCTCTCGCACCAGAAAATTATCATGTGATTTTGAGCCGAGGCCTGAGCATAGGCAAATGTAAACCATAATTTTAATGGCAACAAACTTAGAAGAAACTAGAAGAACCTCTTCTAGAATTAGAAGAAAAAAGGAAAAAACGTCAGAAGAAGAAGAAATTTTCATGTTTTATTGGTACTTATAAGACGAATGAGCCGCGATCCGATACATTACCTGTTATCCACAGCAAAATCACATAAATCCTGTAAAGTTTTTGACGGGATAATCGTGTGTAGCGATCTTAAACAGACGTTTATGTACTGTGAAAATCCCATTAAAATTGGAATTAAACCGTTTTTTTCTTCTGCCTCTCTCGTATTTTTCAATTTTGATTGAATTTTATTTTGCCATTTGTCAGCGTCTACTTCATTAAAACCAATCCACATTTGAGCTGAAACGAGCTGATAAGAATTTCAAGTGCCGACTTTATGTGGGTCTACTAGTTCATTTGTTAGACGAAAGTTCTATTGAGAGACAGACAAAGAGAGAGAGAGAGAGGAAAAGAGCGTATGTAGACAGAAAAGCGGCCACCAAAACAAGTGAAGCCAAACGAAGAAAATTAAAATAAAATGCACGTGTGCTGTACCGGCGCATTCTATATCGAACGTTCATTCTTTAAATGTTGAAATAATCACACAAATACAAGATCATTTCAATTCAAAATACATTTTGTATTTCAGTTGATTGTTTCACTTCAGATGATTGTGCTTTCTGACCTTTCTTTCGTTTTTGTGGTAATAAAAACTGACTTTATCACCATTACCACGATATTAAAAGTGCACTTTTGTGGTCGTGGTGGTGGTGGTGTTGCATTTTGAAGTGTGACTTTATATGGCGAACAGAAAAAAAACCGAATATACGTTTATTGTGGCTCATAAAATGTGAAGGAAGCATTCGTCGTATGTATATTTCAATAAATTCAGCTGAATATGACCGTTATGCGATTGCCAATCGTACCATTTGTTTTCCCTCGTGTCATTTTATCGTGGTTTTTTCTGCTTACTATTGCATCGTAATAAAAACGCCGATTTTGAATTAGAAGGTATGAATACGGTCATATAAATTCGATGTGATGAGAATAGTCCGGAATTAAATGTACGAAAAAAATGCAGTCGATGTGTCAATGGACGGAAAAATGCACATGCAACAGGCAGAATTGGAAAATTCTTCCGTCGACTGGGAATTCGAAGTTAAAGTATGGGTGCGAGACAGTCAATATGTCACAAGCTCATAGAACAAGTTTATTCTTTTGAAAATGCCAATCATAAAAACTGATCATGAAATAACTTTCGAAGACATTCCATTCCAACAACAAAACCAACGAAATGCAAACGGAAAGAGCTGAAAATGACGGTAAAATGAAATAGTTCAGGCGAATTCTCTCACTCGAATCGCATAAAATTATCGAATAGAATCATAAATTTTACGATTTAACTATTGCATATTATCAACGAATGAAGATATTTCACTTCATTTGATGCATTTCAATTGTGCACGAAATGCGAGATATTTTTATGGCTTTTCAGTTCAATATCAAAGTGGAATTCGTTTTTTTCTTTCGTTCACCCGTTTAATTGTCAAGTGTTCAAAGAGTGTTCTTCGCTTAGTCATTCATTTCCGTTTCACAGAACACATCAATCGAATTGAACGAGAGAAATCGGCCTGGCTTTCACACGCCCAACTACGCAATTTCCATGTAACTGGCATTTTTTTTTAGAAATCTTCTGCGCCCATTTGTTAAGTTTATTGTCTCCTCTACGACTCGCATTCAGCCGTAACTCTAATCTAGTTGATACGACTATTGCAATACCAATAAATTTCCGTCCAAATAATTACTCGCCGCGGTGCCATCGAACGAAACCGTGCTGCACACGGCACATGAGGCGATTAAATGGCTCGAATCGAAGTGAAGCGAGAAAAAAAGCGAAGAATTCTTTACGCCCGCATGATGGCGAAAAATAAAAGACAATGTGAAACAGAAGAAAAAAAACAACAGAGTCGCATGTAAATTTATTGGCATTCACTTTGCATGCGAGAATGTCGTTCGTTGGTTTGACAATAAACATAATGGGTTGCGTTACGCCGAGATGACACCCAAGCGACACACAATCAAAGACAAACGAAACGAGAAAATACTCGGGGAAAAACTTTAAATTTGCCCGTTTTTTCCTCTTCTTTTAATCACATTTAGACTTTTTCGTAAAAAAAATAAAAACAGCCAGCCACATTACTTGGTATTTTATGCACCGTGTCCCAATGGAACTCTGACTGTACGTATGGCAAAAACAAAACAAAATGAGTGGCCTGATTTACTCATCTGCGCGCGATGAATCAATTAAAAAAACACCATGAAAAATGAAACCGAATAGTTTTATGGGCGATAATGTGATTGTGTAATACACACGAAAACGTCGCTGTGTCTCTTGAAAGTGTTGCGTTTAAGTTGGCTGTTATTTCGGTTTTAGTTTTTTCTCTCGTTCTACTGTGTCGTTTGTCTGTGGTTCGGCGCTCGCCAGTTGGCACATGCACACGCCACGATCTTATCTTGCATCAATAAATTTCAACAGCGAAAAGAACAAGGAAAAACATGGAAAAGACAACAGTAAATCTAGTTATGTTCCCGTAAGAACAACAATACAATTATTCCACTTTGCTATTTGTGTCGCTCTCTCTCTGGTTGCGCTGCCTGGATTTTGTCATTTGTTTTATTGTGTCTGTTGTGTTTGCTGCACACAACAATTGTCATTACAGCCGACTGAAAATGGTGCAATTTTTTGCTTCTGCCCGTGGCTTTTTTTCCTATATCTCGCTCATTTCGGTCGAAATACAAAAACCCACGAAATCAAGATCTATTGCATTGCAGCGGGTCGAATATTGCGATGACAACAGCATTAACCATAAACATTAAGCATGACTACAAAATGGTTTCGATCTGCTTTTCGATGTGATTCTCTCGCACGTCTTCACTTTTCATTGTTGTTTCTGTTAACGATTCGTTTTTTTTTCTCTCTCTCTCTCTCTATGTGTGTTTCACTCTTTTTCTTCGTATCTCTCTATCTCGGTCTAAGTTCTGTAGTGCTGTGTGAGCCTTCGTTGCGTGCCGAGAGTGAGTTGATTTGAGTTGAGTCCATAAATCTTGGTTAAAAATATTTTATCAGCTTTTCTGTTTGCGCGAGCTTGGTTGCTCACACATACGCACACAACCTATTCCATTTTCAACTCAAATTCTCGAGCTCGTTCACTTTCGAGCCAAATGAAATGGAATTTTATCTATGCGCGAATGCATTTCATTTTCCACGCGCACTCGTTGTCTCTGCATGTGTTCTGTGGTTTTGAATTGGTGTGTTTGGCCACAAACTCCATTAATTTTCATTTAGATTTCTTTTTAAACTAATTCTTGCGAGCACAACAACGGTTCGCACTGTCGTTATTGTTGTCATCGTCGTCGGGATAGGGAGTCTGCGGTTTGTTCGCTTTCATTTGCATCGACCGAACGAACGAAAGTGAAGCAAATAATAATAATGGGCCGATGTGTAGAGACTCAAGTTAATCGGTTGTAGGTGTCAATTTTCACAATCGAAACAATCAATAACACAAAAGTGAGTGATGTTGTGTTGCCTTTTCCCTCACCGTCAAAATGACACATTCAACCGAAATGAGCGACCGCAGACACATCAGCGCCAAAAAAATACAACACAAACACACATCTCTCTCGATTCTGTCACATCAGTTTGATGAGTGTGCAGTGTTAACCTTGTGCCATGTCTTAACCTCTTTCACGCGCGCTGAGGAGTGAACACCAGCGAGACGAATTTTAATGCTCTCATAAGTTACGTGACGAAAATAGAGTGAGTATGTTTGCATTTGACATGGCAAAGTGCTTTAACCGATCGAAAAACCTCGTTAAACTATCGGATTTCGCCTTGAAGTCAATTCAAAATAAAGTTAATTGCATCTTGGATTGTTTTGTGTAGCCATTTGGCTAGAACATAGACAATGGCTACGAAATCCATCAAGAGCCGTATTTATTATTTATCACATAAACTGTCATCTCGTTTTCTGTCTGTCTCTGTGTGTGGGTGTCAAATACGCAGAAGCTTAGCATTTTCTAAGAATATCAATTTTTATTTGGAATCATGGCCTTAATTGACCACTGATTGCCACATCCAAGACTAAAAAATTTAAACGAAAACATAATCGGTTAATTTTAATAAACAATATGACATCCATAAATCATACGACGAATCATGAAATTCATTATTCATTTTGGTCGGGTTGCGTGTTCGATTAAAATGTTGTGTTTTTTTTTCTCTTCAGAAAAGGCAATTTCAAGTGTTTTCCTCATTGAATAATTTATTGAAAACAATCAAAATGAAATAACGAGACACACACAGAAAATAGTCAAATCATGCAACAGAAAACGAACAAAACGGCATTTTTGAGTCGAATGGTGTAATGTGAGATGCGTCGTTCAATATGTGTGAACTTGGTGAATATTAACGAGCATAGGGTTCTATTACAAAGCACCCATTCCAGATGAACAACAAACAAACAACTGACGCACGGCTCGAATATGCCTTTTCATTGCGGCCGAAACGAAATGAAGTAAAATAAATAGCAGAAAAACAATTTATGGAGAATATAAAAAAATTTGACAGACAATTTGTATTTCATTCCATCATTTCACTGAAAATAGATAATAAATCAATATTTGATACGAAGCAGAAAGAAGTAGAAAACAGATTGGCGTCTATTCACTAGAATAATGTATGCGTACACGTTTTCAATTTGGTGTTCGATTTGCGTTTTGCCAAACAAATCGGATTGACAAAGACACAGACCGATACCGATGCACGCGCAGAGAGCGAGAGAGAGAGAGAGAGAGAGAGAGAGAGGGAGAGGGAGACATCGAACTATAAAAAGTAAAGAACGGGAAGCGTGTAGAAAATACAAAAGACGTCAAATGGCCATACGAGTGGAAAAATCGAAGTAAATTTATACCTTCGACTCTCGGAATGGGCTGTGTAATGTGCAGAGGCTGAACTTGTATCGATCCATTGGAAGATTTATGTGTTTCGATTTTCACGAAGAACATATTTATGGAGCTGAACGACGATTTTTCTTCTGTTTTCGCTTTTATTTTCGCAATGTCAAATGTCTGCTGTCTGTTCGATGCACCTTCAAAAATCCAGCTCACATTTCGTTCTTTTTATTCTTGAACACACGCATTTATTTTTCATCAAAACTTTTCCATTTGAACAGCGCCAGTCACAATTCAATCATTCATAATAATTTTCGATGTAATTGTTTTTGGATGATGGCAGGCGAACGATACACACGTATACACACTTGGCTGACTGTGTTTCTTGTTTTTCTTTCCAAATGCAAGCAAAAAACGGTGAATTTGGCGTCACACATTTGAAGGGGCGAAAGTTTTGAGCTCAGCAGACGACTAGACAACCCCAGCACGCTTCTCTTGTACTCGCATAATACACAAGTGTCATGCAATAAGTTAAAATGCCGGCATTGTTCCCTTTTTTTCGTCACTCTCTCTCTCTCTCTCTCTTTTGGACCAAATCAGTATTTACTGCAAACCGTTTATGATGCCATTTTTTAATTGTTCACGCAATTTTGGCACAAAACTTGGTTTTTGCTGATGGCTTCGAAAATGTTTCGCCCAACAGCCAAGAATTGAAAGGAGTACACACACGCACACACACACACACAATGTGGCGTACGACAACCGAATGAGTGAGTGAGAGAGAATAGTCGGTGTCATAGCTTAATGGACGCAACAAAAACATATTCACAAGAAACTTTTTCGGCTTGATTTCGGGGCAAAACTTTAATCTAGGTCCTGCATTGCCAAAAGCAGCTTCAAACTAGCAGAAGAAAAGGAGTGCGGGAGCAGAAGCCCGAGAGAGTGTGATGTTCTCGAAATGCGAACATGCAATTCAAAACTTAAAAATAGACAAAGTTTGCTACTTCACTCCATTTACTGGTTTTTTGCATCTGTTGTTTGTTATTTTGTCGTTCCACTTTGCAGTTGCTTAGCAATTGCGAATCACTTCGTCAGGCACAAGCAACCGCACTAGCTGCAGCTAAAGTTGATTTTGCTTCGCTCGTTCGTTCGTTCTGCTGCTGTATACAGTTTGGGTTTTTCCTGCCTTCCTCTGGCCAAACTCAAACCGTTTAAATGTTCGACAACGATCAATTCGAAGCGAGTCGCAAGTTGTTGCGAACATTATTCTTTCCATTTTAGCCTGGTTGAGAATTTATGGATTTTACTTCAGCACTTTAAAACTTTGTTTGTGATCCGGTGCGTTTGCCTCTTTCTCGACCGTTCTGTATCCCTCTCTGTGTCTCTCACCACCGTCTCACCTCACCCTGCATCTCATCGCCTAGCCTTGTGTCTCTAAACTGTAAAAATTTCTGCACTCAACTCCAAATGGATTGAGTTTTAAATAATTTAGCATCTCGAAGAACCCAATCAATTCAAGTAGAAAATTAAAAAAGATAAATCACACACACTCACTCACACGCACAAAAACTAAATTAAATAAATTGTGAACAGATTTTAATTCGATTTTGTCTCTTTTTTCGTTGCAGGTAAGGGAAAACTTTGAAGAGCTGTATACCAGATAACTGTCGGGAAAAAAAGGAAGCAAATCCGTATTCGATGAGATCGTCTGATATGTGAGTGAGAGTGGTAGAGATTGTGTGTATGGAGAAAACACGAATCGCACACAGTGTGGAAAGATGGTTGTGAGTGGATTATTAGTTGTGTACTTTGGAAGCCACCAGAATAGCCGCTAACAAAGTGTCGCCACCGCAAAAGCGCAAACATCCAAAAACACATAGCTTAATGTTTTACCGAACGTTCCATTCGCTGCAAAGTTTTCTCCGTGAATGATAAATTTTGCAGGATCGAGAAATACTTTAAAGCGAAAGCCACAGCTGTAATCTCCTTAAATGAATGCAACTGAAATCGAAGTCGATGGGTTTTACTCATGCTCAAAACTGATTTTAATTTCAGTTCTCTTTTTATAAGTTTTCAGCCACACCGAAATCCGTGCACAAACCAGAGAAGAAGAAAAAAAAACCATGCAGATTTTTCAAGAACTTTACTTCAAAAATTGCTTGTCGACATAAATGTTTTCTGTGTTTTCCTTCGCCATTTTTTCCTCTGTTTTTCGTTGTTTTTGTCAAAACTCGATTTACGAGGAATAGCACCCACCACTGCCGCTACCGCAACGCCGAATGCCTCTTGCGCAATTTGCTTCCATGTTTCAAATTAAAATTCTGCAGCATTGAGACATTCGTCTGTCGAGTGCATCTCGCACGCCCGCTCGCCCGTTCGCTCATCCTCGCGCGCGCATCCCATGTAATTAAATTTGAAAGAAGAAACGAACGCTAACAATTTACGACGCACACTGAATTTTCAACTTGTGCACAGCATAATGATGATGGCATCATTTGCAAAACTTCCATCTCTCACTATATCTGTCTCTTATGCAACGCAAAGTCCATTGCTATCGCAGCCGATAAGTCGAAACAAGTTTTGCTCGCTTTCGCTTGATCATTCTCTCTCTCTCTCTCTCTCTCTCTCTCGCTTTTGCTATGCTCATTATGCCGGAATTGTTCTAGTTTTAGAATTTTGTGGATAACTCACAAACGAATTACGGAACAAATCATTCGCGGAATACGAAACATAAATACGTATGCAAATTTGGTGAAATAAACTCGAGTGAGAGGCGCAGCGTGGATTTTAGCGATGCTGATGTTCCTGTTTCTCATTAACCAAAACATCCGTAAAACTGAGGTAGATCATTAGACACGTAATTAGAGCACACTATTGAGGCATTTTTTCGTTCGTTCATGCTGTGCGAGGGTGCTTGTGTGTTTTTTGCAAGTTGTTTGTAGTATGCCGAGAGCGATATTCAAATTTTCGCACAATGATAATCGCAGTTTTGCCATTGTTAATGTTATTCTCAGTTTTAGTCTTGCCCCTGCTCAAAATACAACAGCTGTTGTGTCAGCAGTTGGCAGTTAATGCATACCATCAACACAAAATATTCAGATCATTTCGATTTGGTATACCTACACAAGCGAAACTTCGATTTTATGTGTATGTGTGTGTCAATTTACCGAGTTAAAAAGTTTCTTCTGTTATCCATTTCGAACTTTATTCATCGCTCTGCAGAGCCATGGATGTCGGATGATAACATCATCGGCATTAGTTTGCCATTCGTCATTTGTCGCATTGATGACGCAAACTTGATTACGAATGAAATTCGATTATTCTTTTTAGCCCGAAGAATTAGCTCACTTTATTCAGCAAACTCCACCTTTTTTTGTGTGTTTGAATTTCAAACAATTTTTTTCTTGTCATCACACAAAAATCCATACAACATTCACTTACCTCAGTATTTTTCATCAAAATGTTTGTGTGAAAAAACGGATGAGAGACAAAAAAAGGGCAGAGAGACGGAATTAAAACGAGTAGGTAAGCCTGAATTTGAAACTAACCAGAGAGAATTTGCATTTTCACTTCACATTCACTTTTGAAAAAAAAAAATAGTGCTGAAGAACAAACCACAGAAATTTACTTAAATCGAGGTTTTCGTGGTTCTTCCTCTGCCTTTCGCTCACCGGAACGAATAGGAAAAAATAAAATAAGGACTAACATTTTTGAATCGTAGTCATTTTAATGGATTTGAGCGAAAAGTTTTGCAACTTCCACCGGCTTGCACGGAAACTGGATCACGAAAGTGTATCCAGTACGAAGCGTCACCGAATTTGTACAGCGAAAAAAAAGTTTACATTTTTTCCTCTATTTTATTTAAGTTATTCAAAGCTGCATTATATAATTCAATGCAATAAAATGTGTAATTGCTGCTTGAGTTGGCCCAACGAAAATCTCTGAAGTAGGTCATTCCCTGGCGCATATATACATACCTTATTTATTCAAAAACTAAATCATTAGTTCATTTTGTGCCCGGATTTTTGTCACACAAAGACTTGATTATCACTCCATTTTGCCATTAATATTGGATACATGATTTAGAATCAATTTGAAACAAACAAATTCCTCTCGAATGACTAATGATAAGTAAATGAATAAAGACGTGAAACAAAACAAAAAACAACAGTCATGAGACAAAAAAATCCATTAGGAATCAAACGAATTTTTCTGGGAAAAAATCTGGGGTTACTTTTTGTTTTGTTCCTGTACACAACCAGCACTAATTTACTCCACCGAAATATAATTTATCTCAATGAATAATAAATAAATGCGCGCACGATATACGCGACTGGGGCTTTCATGTGCATTGGTGGAGGAGAAAGAGTAAGATAGATAGCTTATTGTGTTTGTTACAAGTCGATCGACATCAATATCGTTGATGATGTGTCCACAGGCCCAAGGAATTAAAGTACATATATATACTATGTACGGAATGTGTATGTAGCTCGACATATCAAATGACGCTATCAATTAAATTTATTATTGATGACTATCCGAAGTCATGAATTGCACATATGCGGCCCCATACACACGCACACACACACACACACACACTTTTACCTCCCCAAAAGAGCGTAGTTTGTTGTGTTTGGCCCATTTTATTTCTCTTGCTGCTCATGTGTCGAGTTGAATAAAGAGTCGTCTTTACCCAATTTATTTTCGCTTCGTTCAATTTCCGGTTCACTTGCTAATATTCGTGCACACACATACACACACCAGCTCGGTGTGACCACAAATGAAACACATGCTGCTACTGCTGCTTGGCACACTGACACTGGGCACATGCACATAACAACGCGTTCCATAACACCCTGTGCCCGGACACCATATCCATTTTCTCACTCGTTGCGCCACCAACCGAAAAGGTGGTGGCATAACGAAAATTGATCATCTCGATTTTGAAACTGCGTAAACAAAGCAAATTAAGTTGCATATACACGCATGATGTGAATCGAACGCACAAATACTCGAGTAGACACAGCGAAGCGTGAATTTTGAGTTTGTTCAAAGGCTGAAATGATGGAACACATCATCACATCGACGGGATATGATATGATGAAATATGTGCAAATAGGCGTGAATATTGATTTTGTTTCGCACTGAGAACGGAAGATGTACGAAAAATAAAAACAAAACACAAACTTCCAATCAATTTTTCTCCGTTAATTCCTTCACCGTTCGACATGGTCGATACAGGCGTTCACGTGAATTTCCTTTCGTAATGAAATTGATGGCGCGCTTTTCAGGTAAACGATTCATTATCTCTGTTTCGCTATCAATTACCATTTACACATGAGGTCCCTCCATACACACACACAGACACATACACACACAGCCAACATAATCGATCGAATGAACGAACGAACGAAACAAAAGCGCTACGCTGCGATGAAAGCACCACTTTGATGTATTTAATTTCATTAAATGCGAAGCTGTTTATGGGCACCAAAGAAAAGACGATGCGTTACGAAAAACATAAATACAGCGCTCGCGCTCGCTCCGCTTCGATCCAGATCCAAGGGTTCTTGTGCTATATTGCGACCATATAATTAAAATTGAAAACATTCATTTCAATTTGGGTTCCGAAATATTTACTGCAAAACGTATTTGCGAGCTATTAATTAGAATTAATTCGTGGCAACAAAACGAAGCAAACGGTTTGCAGCAGCACCAAAAGTCGTTCAACAACAGCAGCGTGCGAGTGAACAAGAGAAGGAGCAGAAAAAAACGACATAAATTATCGATTCGATTTAATCGCGATCCTATTATTATAGCGAATATGCGATAATCGAGCAGCATGTCAGTGACGCGCTTCGGTTGCATTGTGTGTGTGTGTGTGTGTGTGTGTGTGTGTGTGTGTGTGTGTGTGTGT
>NW_022595246.1:6912773-6954821 GCF_009176505.1 Sitodiplosis mosellana
TGTGTGTGTGTGTGTGTGTGTGTGTGTGTGTGTGTGTGTGTGTGTGTATGAGCACAGAGCACACTGAGCGAATTTAATGCGTATGACGTCAGCTTTTCTCTTTTGTATATGACAGCGCAAATGTGTAATAAATAAAAATTAAGCTAACACACAACGACGAAATATGTATTTGGCATCGAAAATCTATTACATTTTTATCGCTGTCATAAGGAAAAGCGCATATTTTAGAGCTAATAAATGTTGGCATGTCGAGCACAAGGTTTGATCATGTTTCTGGTCGACCTCATTCCCACTCACTCTTGCTCTCCGCCTTTCGTTCGCTCTTGGTCGTTTTTGGCTAGCTGGAAATTGACGCGTTCGAAAGCATTTCACTTCAAAATGAAGATTTATATCGAAATACACTGGCACATTCTAATCCTAAATCGGTCACTGCAATATCTAATATTGTGCTATGTGTGTGTGTGCCTGGGATAACATTGTCCTTACTTTTCATTACATGCAATGTATGTGTCTCTGTGTATGTATTACTCGGGCCTCAACGGGGCTGATGAAAATATAAAACCGACATCCAATAAAATTAATTGCTTTTTGGAATTTTATTTTTATCAGGCGACGCGCTAGCTGCACAGAGCACAACATATATTGATACTGTGTTTTGGTTGGAAGAGATGGGGTATGGGGAAGCATTCGATGGTGTTGAAACACAGCAACACACTGTAATAATGAAACCGAAGAGCATGCAGAAGGTATATCAGATTATCAGCGAAGCGAACAAATACACGAACCACTCACAAGACGTAAAACACAGCGCGCTTCGATACTACGTTCGACCAAAATGGTTCATTTAATCTATCCCGAGACATGTGTGTTCGCGCATATTTGCCTGTGGTCTTCATCATCCTAGATACATGTACACTTTTGTGATCGGTGGGCCCATCTCCTATAGTCCCGATTTCACTCTTTCTATCTCTCTGCTGATAGACCCTTTGCCGGCTCGTTCAGCTCGGTTCATTCGTGCAACCATTTTAGCATTAATGCGGTTAAATTATTATCAAAATTGCACAATACATACACACACGTACATACAGTTCTACATCGTTCGACCGAGCAAACCATTTGATTAATGGACATTTGAACACTTCTATCTCTCTCGTTCGCTTTCCTACTCTGGAATTTTCATTGTGCGTTGGCATCATAGCATTCATAGCAGTGCGGTAGATCGACCTGGTCGACGTGGCAGATTCTCTCTCTCTCTCTCTCTCTCTCTCCCTCTCTCTCTCTGCATGTTTATTAGATATTCACTTTATGATAACATCTCGATTTATTTTGCACCGAAAATTACATTTATCAGCCCATATGCAGTGATGCTACTGCTACCGTTGCTACTGCTTTTATTGCTATTGCTGCACGGCCATCCATTGTGCGTCCGAAAAATGTTTGCATCATTCATTGTTCGAACAATGTTTCGGATGAGAAATCACGCAATATCTCTGAAACTGGGTTAAACGTGTCTGCTTTATCAGCTAATAATCTGCTAAAAAAAAATTTTTAGCTAATATTTGCCAGTTCTCGATTAAACAAATTTATGAAACTATCGTTGCATACAATTTTAATATTATGTACTATTTCACTGCCAGAAAAATGATACGCACCACTCGAAATTGTATCTCAATTTTTCACTGCTCGCACTTTTTTTTCGTGTTTGAAGATTTTTTGTACTGTGCTTCTTCTTCGGCAACGTTCATGTTTTCATTGGAGCGCTTTTGAAACTTTTTCAATTAACTCGCTACCATTTCGATTAATAATGCAGAGCGAGCGAGAGTGAACAGTGGCAGTAACAGCTTGCACACTTTGTGTGCACTTGTTTGTTTTGCCTTCCCCAATGTGTCATATGGCACCAAAGTTCTCCGAGTACATTGAAAATGAAAATTACGTTCGCGTTCTCGAGAAATATGAGAATGCGTGTGTGGGTTGGTGTCTGTGACGAAATATCACAGCATCTGTGTTTATCTTTTGCGTTTTGATGAATATGAACTAATAACTGTGCATTTTATTTGTCTGTGAATATGATAGTGTATCTGTGGATGATGTGTTGTACTACATCATGAAAATTTCCTCTTGTCGAAAATAATATCAATGCATAGACTACGGATTTGCATGTAATTCTTCAACTTATTTCCTAAAAAATGGTTGAATCTCATAGTACAAGGGCTGGCAAAATGCATGTTCCATAGTTTTAAACATATTAACTTTCAAGTCAAGCTGAATCAAATCATAAACCAGAGTAATAATGACGTCAATGTTCACATTTGGCACAGAGAACTCTTTGTTCAGTTCCGTTTCGTTCATTCGTTAGTTTCAAAGTAATTTCAATATTAATTACATAACTGGATTACAACGAAAAATCTTCATGGGCTACGAATGGGAGAATGGAATTCGGGAGTTTGGGCTCATACACAATAGCGTATTTTTTGAATATATGCGTCTTTCGGTCAGCTGCATTCAAATGGAGACGTCAACGTTATGGAAAAAATACCATTCGATGTCCGCAGTCCAATCCAACCCGATATACGATGTTCACTTGTTCTTTTGACAATTGCGGAAATCCATGATGATTCCATAGAGTTTTTATTTAATAAAAGACCGTATTCACTTTTTCTTGTCTGAATGGTTTCGCTCAAGCCGTTTTAATCGCATATTCAAATGGAGCAATTTTATATATTTTTGCGTCGGCATTTGCAACATGCATCCGAGTAATGGTTGTCGAAAAAATTTACATACGAGTATTATTGAATACACAAACTGCGGCGAGTAATAAAAGCACAACTCGCAAAACGGCTTAGTGAACACTGTTTCTAATGATGTGCGAGTATACAGCAGCAGCAGCGGTGGTGGTGGTGGTGGTGGCGATGGCGGCTAGGCTCGAAAATGGTCCATTTTATGTGAAAAGGATATGACGTTGTGCATAATGATGTTTGAACTCTACATTGAAATGGACGAAAATAAGCAGTTGCTGCTACAATATTCTTCGTTATTTTTGCAAATATGGTGCAGCTATGACAACGGTGGCAGCGGCTGTTGGCTGTCGGCGGAGAGAAAAAGGTGGATTTAAAATTCGGGTTGCATCATTTTCGATTCATCTAAATCCCATTCAATTTTCAATATGCGTGCTTTAGTTTGAATGTGCTGCTGTGTGGTAAACACATACACACACACAAACACGCCATTGTTCACTCGGGCATACTTTTGGTTTCGGCTTTATGCAAGCGCATCAACGAATTGGTCAAGCTCGACATATATGTGCAGAAAGTGAGTGAAATTCATGTCATGTTTTTGTGAGCGAGCACATGCACAAGAAAATTATATGGTCTCTTCACCTGACCATACCGAAATATGGTCGAAGGATTGAGTTTTCGCATATATTTTTTTTCCGGGCCATTCTCAGACGCAAAACGACAGACTGAGTGTGAGTGTAGGCACGTGAGCTGTGCTGGATGCGCTGAGGTTAAATATCGTTTCATCTCCTCGAGTTTATTTGCATTTTTCGTGTACAAACTCATCAGCCGATATTGTCCAGAAATGCTCAGCAGTAATTTTCAAGACGAACAGCAACAACACAACCGAATGCTGGGAATTGCTCTCTTCTCTCATTGCATGAAAAGCACAGACATGCCAGCTAATTTACTTGCAAACCGGCACGCTACAAATGTGCGTGTGGTCACATTTGGATTTCAAACAGCAAAAACCGAACAATGTCCGGGCACCCGTCTGTTTGTTTAAACCCCTTTTTTGGATATGTGTCTGTGTGTGTGTGTGTAAGTGAGTGTTTCTCCTGTCAGAAGCGGCATTTTTGCAAACACACACACAGATAGGGAAATAGAGAAAAAGAGAGAGCGAGTCTTTTGCTTGAAAGCGACCACCTTTTTGGGAAAAGCAGCAATGTTGCTGGCTTATGTCTGCAACCATTTTAACCCATCCACTAGAATTTATCGCATATTTTTGTACGTTCACCACTTTACGCTCATTTCCATACACTTCAAATTGCCGTTTTTTTTGTGTAACGACGATGTTTTTTTCGTTCGGAGAAGAGACACACAGAAAATACGATAAAAAAAGTCATCTCAACTATTTTGTGAGTGTGTGTATGTGTGGTGTTCAGAAAAAATCCACAAAAATTAAAACGGAAGCAAATTTAAAAATCCGAAAGCGGAAGTTCGTGAGTGAAAATGAATAACAACAAAAATACTATATCATACTGAATGAAAGTACACACACACGCGCGTTTGTGAAAAAATCGTACACAATTTAATATCATTTTACGATGGAGTTTGTTGTCGCTGAACATGCTGTTTCAGCATTTTATTGAATCACCAAGGAGAAGCAACTTTAATGGCCCTACCGTAAATGTAAAAAGCATATTGCCACACACACAGCCACGAAGCTCCTCATTTGCCTTTTGTTTGGTGTCGTCTGGTTTTGAGTCCAGCTGTGTTGTGATATAGCAACAGTGACAACGAAAAAGACACTACTGGCAATAGAAAACGATAAAAGTGTCCAACATTCAAATTAAAACTCAACAAATTAAATTCGTACACGTCGGTAAATATTAACGTATCTACCGCACTCACACACACTGTACCACATTAAATGAGACATTCTGAATGAGGAGAACAAAAAACACTCGTTTCTACCGTGATAGAGAGAGCCACATCGAAAAATGTGTTTATTTGATCGAATGAATGTGTCTAATTAAATTATCATGTACTATTTTGGTGCAAAAGTGCATTGCAATTTATGACGATGCGCATTTTTAAGTCTTATCGCTCGCATAATGAATTATTATGGTGTTCGAAACCATTTCCGTGAATGGTACATCCATTATCAATGGATATGGTGCAATAAATGTATCGCTGTCGTATGAAATGTGTCACAAAACATTTGAATTTATTCAAATGATAGTGTGTGTTGTGTAAACAGAGTATTTAACAAATGTTCGAAAACACCTATTCAATTTAAAAAAAAAATGGTGACAATTGGACAAAACTTGTTTTTTGTTTAAACATGGGGAATATTAGAAGCTATTTTTCACATTCCCATTATTATTATTATTGAATGTGACATTTGTTTTACGTTTTGATTATACCATACACGCTCCCATTCTCAGCCGAACACACTCAACACACATTACCATTCATATTGCGTTCATTGACACGGAATGAATTCATAAATCGAACTAATAATTTCATTTTCTAAATAAGAAGAAAATATGATTAATATTTGCATTTATAATTTCAATTGCCATTAAAAATACATTCGTTTTATTGGCGAATTATATGTTTCGATAAATGTCAATATTGAACGGAATAGATAAAATACAATGATACATACAGTGAGCGAGAGAAAAAAAACACGACCGATCGTTGTTATTCGTTTTTTGTGTGTGTGTGCACTGCAATCAATAAAATTGGCAACGCAGGAAAAAGCCTTACCCGAACATTTTTGATAAAACAATGCACGAGAGATAAATATTCAATAGAGAGAATGAGCCTTTTAAAATTATTATTATAATGGTAATAATTAGCACGATGCCATATTCTGCATCATGCGCAACCAATTTTTCATTGGTTTGTTGGTTTGCCGGGTTTTTTTTTACTCATTTGCTGTAGCTCCTATTTTCTGAGGGCAAAATGAAATTGTATCGAATTATATAAAATGGACGGAAATGGAAGCCGAGATCGGTGCAATGTTTGGCCACTTCCGAAAGTGATTGAATGCAATAATTACAACGTTCTCTAATGATGATGGCCTTTGTGAACAAGTTATACAAACGATTCTCACACCTGAACTCCAACTCTAACTCGTACTCTCTCGTTATTTCCATCCTGACTGCCAACGAGAATTCCTAACGATTCAAAATTATCTCGTCAAATTGAAGCTACAAATTAATTCATCCCAACGGTCTTATATATTCAATGAGCATTTGAACTGTAATTGCTGTTTCTTCAGCATTGAATTACAGTGTAACCTCTTCATTTGATCTTTCCAGAGTGATTCGGTGTTTCGATATATATATTCAATCAAAATGACCCCAAGGGACTGATGCATACCAAAATTTCTTCTGTTTACAAACTGTGTGTATGTGTGTGTCTAGCTTTAGGGAGGGAGAGAACTTTTGTTTTGATTGGATTTAATTGAATCCCCATTTAAAATGTGCAAAACTTTGAAAGGTCAACATGCAAACCAAAATGAAATATTCCAAAGGGAAAATATTGATTTTGTCTGAACCTGTGTATGTGTATCCAACGGAAAAAAGACTTTACCAGGAGCTAAGCAAACAGAATATGATATGGCAGACTTTTAATGGAACATCTGTAGCAAATGAATGAGCGAGTGAGAAAATAAGAGAGAGGGAAAAAATGTGGCGAAAAAAGGACAAAACGTGAAAAGTGCCTTTGGAGTGATTCCAAAAAGCATATAGACCATACACAGCACGAAATGAGATTTATAGTTTGCGCTGGACTCTAAAAAAACGATGCTCATATCTCATATATATGTGAAATGCAAACACACCCAAGATGCTCCATTCACAATATATATTTTTTTTCCGCTGCCAAGTTTGGTGTTTATTTTTCTGAATTCCCTTTACTTTTCCGTTGCGCTTTTAATGTGTTTGTGTGTGTCTGTGTATGCCGTTGGAGATATTCTTTTTTTTTCCTCTTGGCCATCGTTCGCGCTGTCATTTTTGCATTTTTATGCTTTTCAACATAATTCATTTTAATCTCATGTTATCTAGAGACTCGCACAAACACAACGGCCGTGCAAGCAGTGTATTTGTTCTGCGTTAGTTTATGGTTGTGGCAGATGTCAAGCCAGTAATGACGGTTAACATAATGATATTGCCCACGTGATGGACGCGCAATGTTCAGCGTTTGACTCATTCGCTGTTGCTGCTGCTTTGTGTGTGTACTCAAAAGTGATTATAACTCATGATGACATGTAAAAGCGCAGTAGTTTCGCGAAAGATCCGGCCAAAATTTGCATTACTTCAAAGAAACAATGTTGACGGCTCAATTTATGGATATTTCTCTCTGTCTCTCTCTCCATCCACAATACTCATTTCCTGATATATTTCGCTCGGCGCATATTTTATTTTCCCCGTTGTTGTTGTTGCATTTTTTTTAATTGCTTCTGCATGAAAACAACGGATTTCGAAAAACTTTAAACGAAAAAAAAAATCACAGCAATTTGGAAACGATGCAATAAAATGTCGACGATTTCTTTCTCTTTCGCATTTTGGAATACTTTGTAGCGCATTTCGTGATTTCATAGCCAATTCCCTTCGTGTTCTAAAATTTAATGAGATCGACCTACGTAAACATATCATTTAGTCACGATTAAAGAAACATTAGTGTCACTCATACACATACTGTTGAGTGCTATTCCGTCGGTGTGCGCACAACATCGACAACCATGTGGCAAAACCGCAGTGAGCTGAGTATGTGTTCACAATTCAACAAATCCAAAGATAAATTCGTACGGCAGAAGAGATAAAATCATCGAATGCCACATGTACGGCTGTGTGAAGGCGATTTACATGAACAACTTACAACCTAAACATATATGCTAAACTGGCAATGAAATCACGAACCCGACACAAGAAGACTAACAAAACATCGAACGAAATCATTTAAATTAATTTCCAACCGCAAATAATTTAATCCTTTCGAATTCGAAGCGGCTCAAGAATCAGCCGAAAACAGTGATTTTGTTGTCTCGATCGACCAGAAAAAAAAACGAGAGATAGAGAAAGAGCAAGAGAAGGAAGGAGAGAGAGGCTGAATAAACAAACATTAACAGCTGCCGTGTGCATGGTTAATGCGAAATACGTGAACTAGATTCGAATGAACCATGTTCGTTATTGATTTCATTCCAAAGCATCCGTCTTTTTCCTACCATCGACGAGTGGCCGGAACCAGTGAGCAAAGATAAAGAGAGCAGCAATGAATGAATGAACGAAGAAAAAAACACAGTATTCAACATGACACGCATAATTAGCAGCACAGGGTTCATGTTTTATTCCTTGCTGGAATGCTACCTCACGATTCATGCGGCTAAAAATAGTCGCATTTGTATTTTTTTCTTTATAAAACGGATTCGGAGTTGGAGTTGAGCACGCATTTGAAGAATTCCGTGTGCGCATGCAAATCTCATGTTATTTTACTTGATTTTCAATTAAAATGGCAATTAATTGAATTATTCTGCAACCGGAGGAAAGAGAAAAAAATGCAATGCTAAACGACTAAATCACATGCACGTAAACGATACTCATTACTTCCGCCCCATTTTCAACGGCATCAATCGTCTAAATTTCGATCGATTTTTCATTTTCTGTTTGTTTGCAAAACGAATTTGCATAAAAACACACAAATTTTTTTTAAAAACATGATTCCGAAGAAAGACGAGGAGAAAAAAATTTATCTGATCGATAGGAAGACGTGGCACGGGTGTCGGCGCCCACTGAATTACATTTTCATAACAACAGTTTATGATAAAGGAACATTTCCGATTTTTTTTTATTTAAATTTACAAATTGCCCGTGCATGGGGCGGTGGCTAATATCAGTGTAGCTGCTATGCAAATTCCGTTTGCCGGAATCAAATTAAATGAATGTTTCATTTTTATTTTTTGCTTGCTTCGGTGGGGTGCTCTGAAAACTTTTTTCTATTTCATTTTTCCGGCAGCCAAAGGCAATTTCATTCCGTTCGTCCCTTCTGATTTGTGCGAGAGCATTACAAGACGAGTGTGTTTTTATGTTTGTGTGTGTGTGTGTGTAACAGCATGGCATGTTATTTGTAATAAACATTCATTCGTTCGTCTTTCACTTCATACTCAAATCAACATTTATAATCGAATCACATGCACTTTTACATAATGCCTAATAATACTTTATATTTGCTATGCCATAAATATTCGCCTTTTGTTGATGTTTTATTTTCATATTTTTTTATTATTATTCCTTTCCATTTTTATGCATAAATCTTGTCGATTGAAATGGCACGCTGTGTGCGTTCGCGCTCACAATGGTCACAGAGCGAGTCATGTCAGGATGAAGGCAGTAAAATTAGTTGTTTGCGTCGTTGACGTTGGCGCATATACAAAAAAGTGAAAGCGCAACAATACGCGATGCAAATCGATTGAATCCGGCAAAACGGGGAAACATTTGCTCGTTTGTTCGGGCTTGGTTTGAGGGTGCAGATGTAATCAAATATCAAAATATTTAATTGCGAAAAACAACAAAAGCCTGCAATAGCTGTAATTATCATCGATTTAAATATCTGTTACTGTAACAGCCAAACAAAGGCGTGTACACATAAACGCAAACGCGAACGCTGAATTGCGTTGTTTGATGTTTCCCACTTGCATTGATGATTTTATAGCCCGTCAATTTCTTTCGCACTCGCCGCTTTCAAAGTGCGTATATATATATATATATATATATATATATATATATATATATACATTCCAAATGCCATACCAGCCCGCAACTCTGTAATAACCGCACACATAAAACACTCTTGCTGACTTCGTTTAACCAAGCAAAAGTTTTTCCCGCTGTAAATGCGCGTACCCCGGCCGTCCGCCCACCCACTCGCGTCAAACACCAGCAACACACAAAGTGAACAAGTAAATGCATGGCAAACAATTTCTGGTTGCCAACATAAATGTCAGTTTTAATTTTTTCAAACATTTTACACCAGATTTTACAACACGCAATAAATAATGGCGACTGGAAATCATCTGAGTTTCGTGTGTAATGTGTGCAGTGTGCACACAACAAACACTCAGTACACACACAAACAGCCAAACACAGCTCAGCTCATCGCAGCACATTGACTCCGTTTTCACTAAAGCAGAATTTAAACGTCGCCCAGGCGAAATGAAAACAACTCTTGGTGAAAAATTGAAAACGCTTTCTAATTGGCAATTTTTGACAGATAATTAGATTGATGTCGATGGTACAAAACGCCTTTGGCTATTTAAAACATTTAACAGAACGGAAATGAAGCGAATGGCGTTCGTGCGCTAGCCCACTTCAAACAAAATTCCGGTACGTTGGTGTTGGTGTGGATTGAGAGGATAAGGTGGTGGTGGATGATTTGACAGAGGCGGAAAAGGACAAAATCATTGGCAAAACTTGCACGTAATTGAAGCGATGGGCTACGCTATTTTGTTGGTAAAATAATTAAATATTGGAGTGTATTAGGTCTTTTAGTCGTGCAATGCTTGAATTAATTATTCGGGTAATTTATTCGGATATTTTGTGTGTGTGCATGTACCGGTCTGACAATGTGAATGCGCCCGAGGCTGAGTAGTAAATCGCACTCAAAAGGCAAATTCCTTCCGCTAGCTGCGGTGATTAATCGATTTTATTGATAATAACACAGACACACACGCAGAGCAAAGCATTCTTTGTATGACCAATTGCCAATTCACTTTCATGTTCGACACATTGACAAGAAGGATATGCAGTTTAACACTCGAGTCATCCGGTGCGTGAAAAGCACCCACATTCAATATTTGAACTGAAATGCAGAATTTTAATTCATCATTTATATTAATAAAGGAATCACACAGGATATTGAGCAATTTCAATTCGGAATCGAAGTGCATTCGATCGAAATTGCTTGAAGACAATGTGCAATAAAGGGAAATGAGGCTCAACCGCACACACTCTCACATACATAATCGAACTCGAAATCGAACACGGCTGAATGATTGATGTTCGAGGCGTTTTCCCTGTGCCCATCGAATCCTTGGCTCAATCGAATGCTTTGAATTTTGTTAGCAAAGAGCCGCTCCTCAATTTATTCCACGTCAAAGGTACAAAGTTGCCTTTGTGCTGTATGTTCAATTTAATTGGTTCGATGCGGTTTGATTGCTCAAGACACAACTCAAAAAGTTTCAACTATACGTGATTCCAATTTCTCATAGAGTGAAAGTCGACCGACTGAGTTCAAGATCGAAATGCGAATCTCAAATCTCAATCAAACGGGCAAAACTTTCTGCAAGTAAATGGCTAAATTATCAACACATTGAAAATGGACGAAAATTCAAACGAGACTTTTCGGAAGGGCAGAAGTTTGTGTGTTGTCGATGTTCATTTTCGGGAAAATGAAAATCTGATATAACGTGTGGTGGAAAATTTGCGCCAAATGATGTCATCAGCATGCAATATCAAGTTAGTGAGCGAGAGAGAGAGAGAGAGGATTTGGTCATGCACACACCGCACGATACGATCGTCATCTTCGTTTTTTTTCCTCTCCTTTCCTCTCCACATCTAACATAATCAAAGTATTGCTATCATCGATGTCATCATCATGCAAACCATGATCTTTGCCCTTTTTGCGTTCGACATCCGGTTCAACTGCTGCTTCTGCTGCTGCTCTTGCACATGTACATGTACTAGTTCCGATTTTCACCGAAAGTCATTTGAAGTGCAGATGGAAAATCTAAAGCAATACACAGTTGCGAGTTTTTCGCATCGAATAACAATCAGCCGTCGAGTTGTACAGAGAATATGAAGTTGCAATGAGTTTTCAACTCTTCTATTCTCGCTTGATAGCGCAACAACTACCGACATCCGACATAAAGATGTATGTTTATGTATGGTACGAAACGAAAAAAAAAACATTGTAAAGAAAAACTCACTCTATGTGTCGCATTTGTTCATATTTTTTACACACTTTTTTTTCTCACCACAACCCATCGCATCGCATTTTACGCTGCATCAATGCAAACGACATTGTTGCTGAAAAAATGGGAAATAAATAGAATCGAGAGTGAATGAGAGAAAGTGGGGGAAAAATGGCGAAAAACCAAAAACGAAACAGTAACGACACAACCCATAACGAACTGTCAATTTGATTACAAATCGAATGTAACACATTATTATGTGTCCCGATGATACATTCAATGGCGACTCTCACACACACTTATATATATATATATATATATATATATATATCGAACGTGCAACAACAACTACGACGATGACAACCATCGTATGTTCTTATGCTCGAGCTGATGCTGTCATTATTATAGCTCTCTTATGAAATTGTAATTTTACAGCCGAATAGACGCCTTATGAATGGTTAAACAGTGCACACATTCCGTTCACAACCTTACTCATCCTTACCAATTCACATGCGCTCCATAAGATAGACCATTATGTAGATTTTACGTGTGTGTGGAAAAGTTTCAAGACCATTCCACACTTGATTTTTTTTTGCTCTCGGTTTCTCTGCTCGAATTCCCTTTGCTTTTCTTGGGACGAAAAATCGTCCACTTTCCATAACTACGTAATGTGTTTGGCAATAAAAATTTCATGTATTTTTCTTCTATTTGCCTTCTTATTAGCTTCTTTTTCGTGTTACGCCTTTTATCTATACAAAACTACCGCATAGTACGAGATTCGAATTGAAAATCGTTGTCGAGAAAAATTTCGATGATTGCGTAGCACAGGCCATCACACAGTTAAATTGATTATCATTTTCGAAAAAGAACAATCTTGTTGGACTGGAGAGAGGGAGTGAAAAAGATGGAATGTATGCGATAGAGAAAGAAGAAAAATCCAAAAAAATGTCGCATCAACATAGAAATGTCGCACTATTATATGATACCATAGGCGAATGCATAATATAGATGTTGTTCATTCGAATTACCATCTCTCGTAAATACCTCTGATTCTATTCACCGATTTCGATTTGATTCCAGCATGTTAGATGGACAATTTTCTATCTCGAGGCTTATCCCCGTTGTCATAGCGAATGAGTTCTGTTGCGAGTAGGATATTCGGTGCGAATTAAATATGTAAGCGCTATTCATTTGGCCATGTAATCGTGACACAATTTAATCCGGCCTTTGATATCGACTCTGGTAGAATTGATTAAAAATTCATCAGCTACGTTGAGATTATCGACTTTGCGATTATTCATTAGTGAATTTTAAACGAATCGAAAAATAGCAAGCCAGCTGATGCACGAGATAGACTGTTTTTTTGTTTGTTTTTTTTAAGTCGTTTAATCCCTTGCATCACATGGAGTTGATCGAAAGAGGGAAAAAATGTTGGCAAATGTGGTGAAATCACGAAAGTAATATGCATTTTGATTGAACACATGCTCGTAGGGAAATGAAAAAAAAGTAAACTGGCACGGAAATCATTTCGATAAAGATTTTCTTGTTCAATTTGATATCACATATTGTGAGTGGGACCCATCAAATACTACGGTCAACACTGATCAAACGATATTGATTACAAATCTCGAGAGCCAGCTTGCTTCGGAATGACATCATTTGGAGACCGAAAAAAAAAATTGAATTTAACCAACTACTATAAAAAAAATATGTTTTCAGTTGATGATATCCTGTAACATGCCGGTATCGATGCAACACACACTATCAATGTCCTGGTATAACATGTATTACATAAGGTCAACGCGCTCAAAACCACCATCATGTTGACAAAGGCGATGAAATTTGATCGGATTGCATCAGGATCGCATTCTGTTTTACATTTCAATGCATGTTTAAATAAAGGCATGTCTTCCTCTTTCTCTCCCTTTCGCTCGTTCTCTCATTTCGATTCACTTAAATTTGAGTAATATGTACAAGTTGATCCAATGGCTTGACTGTCAATCGATTTTCATCAAACTTCCAAGTAGAAAATTAGATTTGGTTCATTAAACTTGTTCAGTGCAATGCACCTCGAAGGCGAGCACCAAATGCAGCGCGCAATGAGAGAATTCAATTCGCGTGGCATGCAACCTTAACTTGAAGAAATGCAGCCGAGTGACGCGTTGACATCCGTTTAGCTCACTTTCAAATTGTCGGAGCATTTTAAAAAGCAATTTAACGAAACGAAACGAAACGACAATGAATTTTGATATTTAGAATGCAAACAAACGTTTTTCGTTTGGTGACATCAAGTCGCGTGCAGCAAACACTGTTCATACACGCATACAAAAACACATTTTCTATGCACAGCCACAGCCCAAACAAATATTTGTACATGTTTCTCTATTGATTATAATGATAATCATATAAACAGTTCACGAATGCAACGTCTCATAAATGAAATTGAAATTGACTAAATTTATGAACGATTTTGACTATATCATTCTTTCGTTCGCTTCTAATACTCGCATTGAATACTTGACAAAGTATGTTTTGTTTGATCGTGTGTCCGTAATAACGAATAAATTCGATTTCTTTGTGAAACGATTGTCGTCTCTGTGGAGAAAAAGTCATAAAAACCCGAATGATGAACATAAGTTTTCGGAGAAACACGATTGATACATCAATATTTCTGCATTTCGAATGCCACTTGACGTACCAATTTCGATTTTAACCGTTTAAATGCCCAAAATCAGATGCCATTCCACCTTCGCTCGAGCCCAATTTCGTGGTTTTGGAGCAATAAAATTGATTGCTATCGAGAATGACAATCAATAAATGGCAATAAAATTATCTCACCTCGACAAAAAAAAAACGAAACAACCGATTAAATCAATAAACGATGGAAGAGAAAAGTCGCACGCACGCACACACTTCTATGTTCATTGGAAATATTAACAAGGTCTTTATTTTGTGTATGTTTGTGGAAACAACATCGAAAATTAGAGTAGTACGAAAAACCGCTCTCGCACACATATTCTTCCCATATATTTCGCTTTCGCTCTAACACATGCGTTTTTCCTATGTGCCAGAACCGGCATTTTTATACTACTAATTAGAATGATGAAATGAACGGGAAGGCACACACTGAGGTGAAGAGAGCGATGAACATAGGCCGGCAAAACAAAATTGAAAAATTAACTGAAAATTGAAATAATCCAATAATGGGATGTCGATGTCCAAACAAAGAGCGCACGAAAGCGGCAAAGAGAACGAAAAAGCAGCATCGTTATTCGAACAGTCGTTTGGATCACGTCAATGGGCATCGCAACATATGTACGTAAATCCGAAATGCTGACCGTAAACAAATCACACAGCGTGTCATTGTATTCCACCTATTCAACACATTACAACTACAAGTTGTACCTTTTTTTTCTCGAAAGAATCTCTCTAAATCTAAATTAACAAGCAACTATACAGTAAATAGGTAACGAAATCAGTTTGGTTCTATCGATTCGAAAAAGGCAAAACGACTCTGGCTCTATTCCGATCGTTCTTCATTCGGAATGGGTTTTTTAATGACGGAAAATGGAAGCCATTTCAACGAATGGAAAAAACAACAACAACGTGCATTTCGTTTATCATAGATATGTGTACACTGTACATACACATATATATTTTTGATTCGTTTGGATCGATATGTTTTCCGTGGGTAATTTATTATAATTGAAAATTGACTATTAATATTATTTTTCTCTCCCTCTCTCCGTGTGCTGTTCTATTCGGTTTTCATATTTTTCGATGCTATCACATTACAGTAAGCGTAGCAATATAATAGCGCGAGAGAGAGTCAATTTCAGAAAAGTAGCTCGTTTATGACGCGACCAATTGTACGCGTATATTAATTCATGGTGAACAATGAATTGAGAATGGGGATAACAAGGAAATTCCATTTTGTATGTGATCTCTTCTAGAACTTGACGAAAATGCCCAACAACACAACAAACAAATCGAATCGCTTACAATGATCCGATGCGAAGATAGAATGAGAAGAAATCCATTTGAAATTGATCTTTTGTACAGTCATCCATTCTTAAAGAAACATATAATAGTGAACGTGATTACAATTTTCAAAACAAAGATTGATTGATTGATTGGATGCGTGTTGAAATGATCGTAACAGTAAATGCGTTTTACAGTCAACGATGAAAATGCCTGATTAATGTTGAAAGAGAGATTGCTGTAGTCTTACGCTGATTTGATCCGCTCCACATCAAAATGTGTTCGATGTAATGAAGAAAATGTACTAAGCAGACATATATATGAAAGTGACACTGATGCCAAATAGAGAGAAAAAACACCGATGTAATATCGAATAATTTCCGAAAATTTCCGCCTGTTTCCCAAAAGCAGCATGAAACCTTTTATGGAGCTGACGTGAAAATTGAAAATGCACAATTTTAAGAAATATTATGGCAAAAACGAAACGAGCCACACAGCGGTGATTTTTTTCAAAATGAGGCATTTGATGTGGCGTCGCAATAAACCGGCTGTTTTTTCATCATAAAAAAGAAAATTATAGATTATTTAAGAGTTCGGCAATTTTCTATATTTTCATATTATTTCGATGTTATGAGCAACATTTGCGTTTCTTCAGGTTCAATGTGTGGTGCAGTGCAGGTGATCAAAGCATGTTGATTCAATTTATAATTCAAATTACACCGAATTGCATTTTAAATGCTATACAGAGTTGGATGTTGGACGAGGCAAAAAAAGAGAGGGAGAGAGAGAGAGAGTGCGAATCAAAGAGTCCATGCCTAATCCATATGTTTTATGTTCAATTAATAGTAATCGTTTACAACAATGTATTTCGTAACTGCATAAAACATGAGCATCGACTCTCGTTCTGCTGTTCTTGCTGCTGTTGCTCTCTGGTTGGTGCCCGTAGCGCACATTCGAGCTCATATGCATGGTGTATTGGTAATTCGATATGCATGCTTTCGACGGGCCAAATTAATCCAAACTAAGCGCAAGTAGTAATTTTACATATTCAAATTGTATGCATGGGCATATATGTGAACGGTACATTGCTGCTGGACCGCAAACCGACGAACCGTACTTTTTTGAGAGAAAACAAAAAAAGAGTTTTACTACAAATTGAAGCTCGCAAGCAAAAACGATTAGGAAAAGTTGAACAAATGAATGTACGACAGACCGACCGAATGAACGAACGAAGAAATCACTCGGTAACGGTATTTATCAAATTATTTTCTATTATTCTAATCAGAATTAATCTAAATACCATGGACGCATTCGCGGTTCCAAATTCTCATTCTCTCGCTGTCTGAACGCTCTGTGTGTGCACGCGTAATTGTTTATATATTCGACTGCATTGGGAGCAAAATAGACGAGATTGAGATGGTTCGATTAAATGGCCGGATGCAGTTAATTATCGTTTAAAAAATCGTGTGTATACGGCGGCGATGGCGACCCATCGACAGCAATGTCCGACGCGTTGAGATAACCATTACGGTAATCTCCTCGCTACAGATTCCCTATGTTCTTTATATCGCGCCCGCTCCCTTTCTCGCCTCACCAGGCTGCACAGTTGTGCACTTTTCAGCATTGATGTATCGTGTTTAGTCGATGGACACTAAATGAATCGATGTAAATATTTTGATTTTGTTGAACAGAGAGTTGCGCGCGCGATACATACAGAATATATCGGTCCGATATAACGAAAATCTTTTTAATCGCCAGTAGACCGACAACATAGGTTTCAGATCGATTAATTTGTAAGTGCCCACACCCAGCACCGCCCATTCGATACAGTCAAGTAATTTTGTATGCGTTTTTTTCATGTCTCTGTACCGCTTTATCATCAGCATCATCATTGCACATACACACTGGACAGGCTAAAATTGCAATAAGCGCATGATATTTGCCAACGTAGAGATTATTTACATGATTTGATGGTGAAATCGGATAGCAATGAAATTCGTTTGGTTTTCGCAACTCAATCGATTGAACCGAAAAATGATGTGCGATGCACTTTGTGCATACGATGGTTACGATTCGACTTTTTCGAGGACTTTCGGTCAACGATATTCGATGCGACTAATTTTAATGCTAATATTGTGGCATCATTATCATTGGAATCAGTGCTAATGTTTGAGCCATCGCCAAAAGGAAATTAAAGGAAAACATTTTTCGTTGTGCGCACACCCGAATCGATGGAGCAAAAACATGACATAAAATATGTAAATAGTTAATTTGCTATGGCGACCGTATTTGGTTTGGATCGTCGACCCATCGATAAATTGGTCGTTTTCGTTCATTAGCACATCCATTAGTTTATTACAAACGTAGCGTATATTTTTTTTTGCCTGAGCCCTGTATCCATTGCAATGCAATTTAGGTGTACACATATGCGAAGAGCATACACACACACACACGTGCACGCCAGAAACAATCTAATTATATCATTAAATTTCATTTCCGTCCCTTCACTCTGATTAATCCAATCGCCGCTAATCAATATGAATGGCTTGCAATATAACACCCGAAATTTTTTGCCAGAGAAAAAGAGAATGAGTGACAGTGGAGAAAAAATCAGGCAACCATGACGCTGATAAAATAAAATCCTGTGCTAGAGGGATAAAATCGATTCCGGTTTATCTATTATGGATGCCATCGCTCGATCCTTCCATCACACTATGAACAAATATTTTCCATTTTAATACACGTAATCAAACGTCAACAATATGCTCATCCGCCCACACGCACACCATTTTCGATGCAGTGTGAGATGATGGCATTATTTCAATATATTGACCAACGTAAAGAATCCTTCGACGGCGCAAAGTATACATGTAGAAAATAGGTTCAACTAATAAACATACGACGCTTTCTTTGGCCGGACGACCGAAGATATGAGGAAAACCTCCCCAGAAACGAACGGTAACAAAGAGGTGAAATAAAGCTTAAAATAACCTAATTCCATTTTATCGATTCGCATTTGAAATGGCCTGCGTGTGCAAAGGACGTTCGACTTCGTTTCACAACACTTACACATTGAAGTGCTATCCGCAACAACAGAACATTTCATGTCTTCGGCGACGATGACGATGGAAACGAAGACGATTCAAAAGCACTATAAGCCCAGCTCTTACTCGGTTCCATTCCGTCTATTTCAAAGGTTCGATGTTTGATTCGATTAGTGCGAATAATGTTTTCTATCATCCCAGAATCGATTTTGTTTGTTTACAACCGTTGAATAGTACGAATTCTCTCCTTCGCACACCATCCATTTCGTTCGTTCGTTTGCTTGCCCACTCACGCTTGCTCGTTTGCTCGCCGAAAAGCTTATCCCAAAAGTTGTGTACACGGAAATGGGTAAAAATGTACGTAAGCAGAAAATGTTAAGTGGCGGAAATCTGAACCATCCGGAAGCATACCAGAGCAGGAAGAAAGTACGAAAGAAAAATGCGATCAACACACGCAACGACGGAAAGAAACTCAATCAAACTTTTCCCTTTTTCTCTTTATCCAATACTATGCATACCAAAAAGTAACGAGTACATTTGACACGAAAAAAAAGAGGAACTGTCCGCTCAACCTTTTTACAGACTTTCAAGAAGTCGACATACACACATAAATGTGAGTCAAGCAAGGGAAAAAAGCATCATGATTCTCAACCCAAAAACAAATCTCTTGAAGATGAACAAAAAAATGTCTTTAGTTTTCCAAATGGAGGTGTCAGATGAGTTAGAGTCAGGAAAAAGTCAGTTGTGAAAAATGTGCTGAACACAATGTGTGGCAGTTTTCAATGCATGTGTAACGTTTTTAACCTCAGAGATCGAATGGATAGAATAGCACTGTGTGCTCAAATTAAATGGCTTTTCTTTCGCTTTCCACGGGAGTTTTTGTTTTGGTCTGTGTGTAATTTAAAACAATGTTTTTCTCGGCTACGGTTTTTGCATACCAAAACCGGAGGGAGAAAAAAAGCATGTCATTCAAATGTTCCAGGCGAGTAAAGCCATTATCATCATAAATTTTCACAAAATTTCCCGTTGTTCAAGAGTAATTACACGGAGCTACGATGGCCTTTTCAGAATGAATTTGAGTCGAAGACAAGAGCGTTCTGCGCTGTGAATTGTGGACGAACAGAAAGTAGAAGAGCGAGATTGTGTGTGTGCCATGGAGCACGGAAGATGTATTATGTTTGACAGTGTGAACGACTGGCGACAGCCCGAGACAGAGCTGATGAAAACAAAGGCCAATATCAATGCTCAATCTTATTACACTTTGGCCAGAAAACATGAAACCGGAGGAGTTTTATGTCTATTTGATGTCTTATACAGATTTGGTGATGCGCTCATTCGTCAGGCATGCTAACCAGAGAACGCACGCACAACCAAAACGGAACGGAGAACACATGTCACATTGCCGTAAAGTCGAATAAATTTTTTTGCAAAACGCCCTCATTTGGTCGAGCATTTTGCTTTGAAGGTTTCATATTGTCGGACGTTTTACTTATTTATATTGTGCTACATATTAATGGGGAACCCCGAGCACGAAAACAATAGCCAAAGTATCAAGTTAATACTTTATTTTCCGCAAGTTTAATGCGCACAATGCGATGAAATCCGATGGAATGAAAACGGTACGTTGCTTACATGTAAACCAGGCGAAAACAAACCAAATTCTAATTCATTCGATTTCACCCACATATTATACGTGTGTGTTTGTGTTTTCTGGACGAACGCGACACAGAGAGGTCAGCATTGCGAAGAATGACACTACATTTGCTGAATGCAAAACCAGAACCAGAACCATTATCTCTAATAATAGATACGATAGATGTTGTGCACCTTTCAACTTTCGATGATTATACGAAGACCGAATGTGATTTCATGCTCCGAGCTATGTTCTCTCAGAGAAAATTCCTTTGCCACATGGAATTTTCATGGCAGATCGCTGTGTTGCCAGGCTTCAACATTGGTGTCCATTCGATTTTGTGAGTAATTTACTGGCATTAAGAACATGCCAAGTGAATCTAATTCCAATGACTTTGCCGTTTCGAAAACACATTAGGGCACATACACACAATTCATTGGACTAAAAAGGTAAATCCAAATACAATTACTCGATATCCAATTGGAAATTCGATTTTTTTCCTACTTCTTCTTCTTCTTCTTCGCTCTCTCGCAATGTTTTTCCTCAATTTACGATGCTGATAAACGGTTGGCCATTTCTACCGTGGCAACCATATGCCATAGCGAAAATTTGCTTAATTTGGTTAAGTCAGTCTGGTCATAAGTACGCACACGCACCCACAAAATCGTTTGTTCGTTCGCTCGAGCAACGCTAATGATGTGGAATAATTTTATTTTTGTAAGTGTGTGCGGCCATTTCTTTTGCGACTCTCCACGCACCGTTGGCCCCAGACAAATGGCCCACTCCACCACGAAAAAATCAGTGCAAGTGAAAAACAAAAATATCCATAAATATAAATAAAATTACGGGGCCAGAGAAAATGAGAGACGCAAAAATAAATTTCCCATACAAATACACCGACTGCGATGCAGTAAGAGGGAGTGTGAGTGAGAGAGAGGACGATAACAAGCAAAGAGGTCGACACAACCGAGGAAACAATGACATAATGAAATTTCGATTGAGGGTTAGTTATTAGTATCCGGCGTAAAAGCAATAATGAACGAAATTCATGCTCAACGACAATTTACTTTGCGACAGCATCGTAATAAGGCCCTCTTACTATTCTGCGAGCCGTGATTTTGGCAAAGTGGTGTCGTTGCCGCTGTGTGTTGATAACAAAAATTCAATTCCGGCACGTCCCTAAAATATTTATGAAATTTTCGGTGTACACACAAAAGCACCTCATACACCGGCCAAAACAAGACCAGCAACAAATTCACAATAATCCATGGAATGCGCGTGGTCTCTCTCTCTCTCACACACACAACAAAAAACGCAGGCAATGTCCAAAACGAAAATAAATAATCAGCACAGTGAACGGTGTGTCATTTGAATGAGCGTTGTAACGAGCAATGTTTTTCGGTTTAAGGTTAGTTATTGGTTTTTCGGGTAAAATGTCCGTCCGTTTGCTCGCTCGCTCGCTCGAATGATGCTGTCAATCTCGGGCTGTTTGTGTGCCTGTGGCCGCAGTCAATGACAGGGCAAGCAATAGCGAGCGAGCGTAAGAGAGAGTAAAAACGCAACAAACAATTTGATTATCGACAAAATGAAATTTGATTATAGGCATGAATGCATCAGAAAACTGCTACTCTTTCGAACGATTCAATTGAAGTTTATGAATTTGCCAATAATAAAACACACACGCAGAGAAAAAGAAGAAATGTCCCGACAAGTTGATTAGAACATTGGTACACAGTTCGATACGAACCGGATATTTTGATTAATTTATTGACATGTATTTTGGGAGATATGGGTTGTGCACGAGTCTTCCGGGCAATGAATGCATATGAACCCATCGAATTCTGTACAATTTTCTGATGACAGGTCTTGTGCTTCGGCCTTCATTTGAATATAAGCTTCGAACATACGAACATACATGCACTTCATAATCTGAAACCATTTTGTCCTCATCCCCAATTTGCATTTAATTGAATATTGTTATTTAACGTTCGATGAATGCTCAAAATTCGAATTGATACAATAATCAAATTTGTTCGCTGTCACACAAATTAATGTTCCACGGGCATTGTAGTAAACCAATAAAATTCCGATTGTGCATTCGGTTAACTATGGCGATTCACATACAAAATACAAATACACAATATTGATCAAATGGAATGGAACAAGAAAAAACCAAAAGAATGAAGATATATATGTAGTAAATACGAACTGCGGTTGCTACTGGCTTTGACTCAAGCACGTGTGCAATTGTCATCGGAGAGATAGATAAATGTACTTCTCGCAAAGTTCAGGACATCCATTCCAATGAATTTTCGACAATTACATTCCATTTAGAAAGCATTTACCTGCATCACCCCGATTCGCTGGCTGAATGAATGGTGAAACGAATACGAAGCGGCTACGACTAATATGTCACGCCTGTGGATGAGTCAACACAGAATTTATGGGTTTTGGCATTTTGCGATGCGAACATTTGTTATGTGCGCGATGTACGAATCATACTTATACGGGGGCAGCACACACTGCATATTTCTGGCTTGAATGCATTCGAGTGGCATTGTGTTAGCTTTCATTTCGTCTCTTTGTGTGTATGCAAACGTGTTTGGTGAATTATTGTATTTAAATGTTGAACTGCCGTCGATACATCATTCAAACTTCAATTATATTATTCAAATGGGTTCGCATCAATTTGATGGAAGAGAGAGAGATAAAAGATAAAAAAGCAACAAGAGCAAGCCTTTCGATGCAATCACCTTCAAATGTATCGAAATATTTGCTCATTCGAATTGACTGGATTGCGGCTCTTTTATTAGCAACATCCAATCGAAACATTCATATCGACAGCTCCTCTCTTCATTCACATCAAAAACCGACCAATGTCCAATTTATTCCGAGGGCTTGCACATCTATTTGCTTCGACAACTGTTTTTTTTTCTTCTTTCACTCCCAATATCAAACTGAATAAACAATGAAATTGGAATTGCAAATTCGATACAATTTAACAGGTCACTAGTCAAATTCGTCTGAAATTCAATTTAAATATTACATTTTTACCCTGACCAAAGCACAATAAAAAACCACAAAATTGAATTGCATTTTGTTCGTGCAATAAGTTAATTACAATACAATGCATTTTCATTTTATGCCAAAGTGTACATTACGAAAAAAAAGAGAAAATCGAAAAAAGCGGCGAATTGAACGGGATCGATCAAATATGAAATTCATATTTTGAATATCTTTCAATTGATTCGTCGTGATCAAATAGCCATTGGAGGATAAACAGCAATCCCAATTTTTTTTTCTGCAACATACTCAATATTAAATATCCATATTGACATGTAAATTGCAGACTCCGTAATAAAATGAAAATATTTGCTGCCGTCATCATCGGCGGCGGTAAAATATTGAAATGCTCAATTTTCTTAATTATTTGCTTTAATTTCAGTATTAAATTATGAGTTGTATCGATTAACATATTGCGTATGTGTCAAAATTGCAATAATGCGACAAAACATCATTAAATTCGTTTAATACACACATATGTCTGACACTGACGTGTGATCAACACCATTTTATATAGCCAATCATATTTTATTCCATTTCTCGGAAGCCACCGCTTGCAACCTTGTTTACACTTGGTTTCATTGAATGTCATACCAACAGAATTTTCATTGATGGAATTCTATTGAAAGTCGGAAAATTCGGAAAATTCAATGGAATTTTGTAATAATATAATGTTACACACGAATTGTGTGTAAACATCAATTTCAATATATTTAAATATAGTTCATCAGTTGAATTTCCAGTGAATAAACTAATCGAATTACAACAATATTAAAATTGAATCTCGTTTACTGCCACGAAATGCGGAAAGGAGAACAGAAAAAAAAGTTTGCGGCTTTTCTACACATTGTTTTATCCATCCCATCCCCCATAAACCACACGCTCAAACTATGCATGTTCACGGTTAGCAGCACCTCATGTGTTCCAATGTTCATTTAGAAAGACAAAGTGGCATATAACTCTCATTTAATCAACCGTGGAATGAGATGCATCGCTCTCCCTCGCTCTCGCTCCAGCTTCCTCCATCACTTTCGTTCGCTCCGGGCAAAAAGCGAATTATAAATCAATGTTAATACATACTAATTATAAGCTAATGCTTTCGGGATCATAATCGATATTATTTATCAAAGTGAAATATGGGCAAAATTGGTGCACAGCAGGTAGTGCGAAATGCCAAAGCAATGAAATTTATCGTGCAAACTATGTGTCAAAGTGTTGGTGTGTACTCGTTCGATCAATTGCATTCTCGACATTCTATCGTTGGCATTTTACAGTTGACCATCAATCAATACACCGTACCCCGCTGAACATGCAAACGAAGTGTCTTTGTTGTTGTTGTTCCATCGCAAAAATTGTCCCTTTCATTTTCTACAAAATAATTTTCCTGTTGGAAATCTCAAGTTATACAGTCAGTTAGAAAGTTTATTGGCTCCCCCCGTCCATTGATATTGAAACCACATTGGCTGTATTTCATGCAAGCAAAACAGATGGAGAAGATGGAAAGAGAATGACAGTGATAGAGAGTGGGAAACGAGTAAGAAAGGGAACAAGAGACGAAAAAAACTTACGAACAAAGAACGAAACTATGCAAATATTTATGTTGAACAGCTTCATTAAACTTCGAGAATGGATAAACGAAAGCTATTTATTCAATACATGACATCTGAATGCGCTTCGTATACGAAAAATATTGAAATATTTCTCATGATTCAAGCCATCAGAGAGATATTGAGTATGATTAGTTGGAAAATATGATATGCTTTGCATGAGTGCAAAATGCCATCGTCGAAAAATAGATAGATTTTACTGTCTTCCAAAATTTTGTCTCTATTTCATCCATATGGCTTTGATGTAACCAGCAGAAAAAGTGTTCCGTTTCAATAGCACCGAATACTGAACAAAAAGTAAATACATATATGAAATTCCACAAAACTTTTTTGCCAGTGGTTTTTTTTTTGCTCTTCTCTGGTGGCTCCTTTTTTTTCCAAACTCTTTCGTTGAAACCACACCGTTGCATGCACCTTGTTTACGGTGGCATCATTATCGATTCGGATTTACGTATGCACAAAATGTATATGTGAAACGAATGTGAGCATGCATTGAACACTATCTATTTTACATATTTTGTAAATATTTTGAATGAAGATTTTGTATGTGTGTGTATGTGTCATTTCGCTTGAAAGCATTTTGTGTGATCCTGCATTTTACTGTTCCTTCTTCTCGATGCGAGAGAAAAAAAAAATGAATGTGACTAAAAGTATATCAACATCATTTGCCTATGGCAACAGTACAAAGAAACATAATAAATTTTGATTACATTGATGACGCTCTTGAAAAGTTTCCGCACACAGATTCGTGATCGAAAATATCCGTTAAATATTTTCCTCTCTCTTTCTTTGTCGAGCAACGAAAAAACACACAGAGCTTTCAATATGAAATTTATTTGCTGAGTATCGAAACAAAATCGGCGCAAGTTTGAAGGAGTTTCTTCTGTCTCTTTTTTCCATACTGTGGGAGTCCTATGGAATCAACACATGCTCAATGGCAGAAGAGTGGAGTGAAACAAAATTCGTCGACTTATTTGTGTGCATAAACAACGAAAAATAGAAAAAAAAATGTATCTAATAATCGTTATCAAACTTCTCAGCCCATTTATTCATTCATCGCTCGAGTCCTCTGCAAACATAAAATGGACTTGAGAATGGAAAAGCTCATATTTTGCGGAAATATCAACTGATATAGGTTTTTTTTCTCGATATGACTGACTGTACTGTTTGTCACTCAGACTGAATTGTATAAGCTATATGCCCCGATAAACGATCTATTTTTTGCTCGGCACAAAACATCAAACGACACATAAGAAAACGAAACTTTTAGCTCTCGCACTCGCTGAATGATGGTTGTTGTTGAAGCAGTGTCGTCATCGTTATTCAACATTGGCATTAGTTACGATTTTATTTATGAAATATTCAAGCATATAGTTGTGTGACAGTGTACAAGACAAACTCTGACAAAGTTGCCGAGAATATTACATTCAATCCAAAAGCAAATAGACTTTGGAAAATGTTTTATTTTTGTTTGACAAAACTTATTGATTTACTCTCGCTCGCTCGCTCTCTCTCTCTCTCTCTCTCTCTCTGTCGCTCATTCGAAAGATGTGTAATATTGACGGTTTGTGTTCATGCATATTTCAATTTGGTACGGAAATTGTCGTCCTTGTAATAAATAGCCAAATTTAAATGCGGTCAATCTCATTGGAAAACAAAACTTAATTGCGAATTCCGGTCGACCGAGACCATTCCTGCATGTTGTGAGCAAGTTTTCTCTGACTCTTCTGCTTTTTTCTTCGATGTGTCTAGCAAGTTGTGTTGTATTATCTGCTATACATTTTGATGTGGCTGGTGTATTCTTTGTGTAAGATTCTTTTGGCAAAAGACTTTTGCTCTGTGGTTTTATGCGTTTATTTGTTTTCATATCGTTTGTGGCTTTTGTTATGCTTATTGTTAAGATGAATGGGTATTCCATTTGGTATTCAATCATCGGCAAATAGAATAAAGAACGATCGATTTCGAGCCCAAACAAGATTAACATAATAATGGCGGACGCTTTTATGACTGGATCGCCTACATGCCCCCAAAAGAAACAACTTAATCAGTATTCGAAATTAAATTAATGATAGAAATATTGGTTTTTCAGCAATCGACCATGATGTATAATGTGATGCGCGCTGCTGTGCGTTTTGTGTAGACACATCGAGATATAATAAAATCATTCTGAGCTTTTTCGTTCTCTGACACACACTCACCAAATACTCATTTATTATTCGAGCATTTATCGAACGCTATGCGCTGTTGAACAACGACCGTGCATGCTGCAAATGAAATACGATACATAATTTTTTGTTCTCGGCTAGTTTTTGCACATTCACTCTCATGCTGTCGCCAATTCGCAACGGGAGAGTGAGAGTGTGTGGCGAAAACGTTGTGCCGAATATTAGATATCGACGCACATAAACAAGGTTCTTTGTTGCGGTATAACGTTCATAAAAATGCTGACAAAAAGTGTTTATCTGAATAATCTGTGCCATGGAATATCGACACTTTCCGAGTTGTGTGTGTACTTTTTCTCTTTCGCTCTCGTCTTTTGGTGCCAAAAACGAACATCATTGTGTATCGATTGGGAAAACGAAATTCCTTTCACGTCACATTAGATTTTCCAATCTATGGATTATGGTTGCGTGTCGATGTTTGTGTGTGTGTGCCTGCCTGCGGATCAGATCAATGCTATTCGATGGGAGATAGAAAGAGAGATATCGAGAGCGAGAGAGCTCGCTCTGGGTGTTTGGTGTGGATAAGCGTGCAAATCGATTTCACTTGACTGGATGAATGCTGTACAAATCGGCTGTTATCAATGTCAAAATGATAGATCCAAGGCCCCACACAAATCTCTATGAATCCATGCTGATATGCCGATGCCGTTGTAGTCGTAGTCGTCATCATCGCAGGCCAAAAACGAAATATAAAAATAAATGTATGCGAATAATCAAAATCATACTCACATCGGCACGATATGTTGCAAAAGTTCTCACACATTAGGCATGTAAAAATAACATCAATAAAATATCGATACATGGAACCAGGGAAGGAGAGAGAGAGGGCGAAAACAGAAATGTGCGTCAACAATAACAATGTGAATTATTTGATTTAAGGACGGATATTCTCGCATATTTTCACTTTGTATTCAGGCACAGCGAATGTCAATAGTCATCTAACGATACACTCACACACAAGCACATTCTGCGATGGTGAAAATGAATAAAGAATGGATTTTTGGCCTCTGGAATTTCCGCAATCTATAATAATTCAGTAGCTGTGTATATTTCGGTTCGGCATATAGCCTTATTTTGGAATTCCAAACATCCGCTTCCTTTGCAATTCACACGTCTCGATCGACTGACTATGCCCCCCTCCCCCCGAAATGATAATAGCTATGCTTGCAATGTAAACGCAAATAAAAAAGAAGAAAATGCGGCTTTAATCTGGTGCTGTTTGAATATATTTCAAAGCGATATCAAACATCACAGAGTAGAGGGATACATAGAAAGGATTTCATGAACAAAACACCCAAAGTACAAACACCGTAAATTGCTATGAAGAACTTCGCAAGAATTTATTACGTTGAAATAGTTATAATAGGTTTTCTGCGTGTGTTATGTCATTACGTCGGCGATCAAGCGAGTCGGTTGTTTCGTTCGCTCGTCGATGCACTTGTGCGGGCAAATGACACTCATTTTCGCAAAAACTATTACTATACCGAGACTACATTGTTTTTGGTGGCCTAGTGGTTACGAATCTGTATTTTGAAAATCACAAAATAAATAGGTTAGTCGGCAGAACGAAAGAGAGACACACACACACACACACAGACACACTCTCACAGTGAACTCAGGATTGTATACACTCCGTACACAAATTTCTGAAACAAGGCATAGAAGCATACATAATAAGCAAATGCCGTTCACTTTGCACAAAAGTTTGATTTCCGTTAATCTTAAGTAGTGCACATTTTCCGAGCCGGATATGTAACTTGAGCACACACATAAACTACTTTTGATCCATGAGCCATGCATACTCTTCTTCTCTCTCTCTCTCTCTCTCTCTCTCTCTCTCTCACTCGCTTCTCTTTAGCTAAACTTTGACTACAGCCCAAGTAACGTTCGCAATGGAATGGCTTGGTTTGTATTTTGCGAGAGCACACTTTTCCTTCTTCCCTTTTATCCGGTGCTTCGAGTTCTTGATGGGAAAAGCAGGAAAATATTTATTGTGTTTTCATTTAGTTTTTGCCTTTGTGAAGCACTCAACTGTGCGTTTACATGCAATTTATACAAGACAGCGAGTACAGTGTGATTTCTGCCTTGTTAATATAGCAAATGCAGACTGAGACTTGCTCTCGCTATGTGTATGAGAGTTTGTGTGTGTGTGTCACGAATTTTCAGTGAATGAATGTATGTAGAGAGAAAAGTGATGCAAATGCGCCTGTGTTCGGTTCATAAATCGAATGGAAATGCAATTGGTCCCTCAGGAAATGTTTCGTGTGCTCGTTCGTTCGTTCGTTCGTTCGTGTTGTTGCTGTTCGCTGCAATAATGATAGATCAACATGCAAGATAGGAAATTTCCATAAAACAACGGAATACACAATAAATTCCGTAACAAAGCGATTTTTTGCTCTTTCTCTCTCTTGTGTATGTATACGTTTCGGTGTTTGAGTATATAATTTCAGGAGTGAGAAAATTTTGGGTTTTCTCCATTGGCTTAAATAAATCGAATATGGGTCAATAAGCCAGGGCCGCATTTTATTCAGAATCCCACCAAAAAATAATGCATTCAAATTCACAACTAAATTAAATCATGTTAACATTCTCTGTCTCTTTTTGTTCCATTGCAGACTTACCACACCGTTGAATACGGGCCCTCAACAAATGTCACAAAACGACGTTGGTCCACACTGCCAAATTGGTGGCAATTCGCCGCTAGTTATGCCTGGATTTCCGCTACGTTCATCACATTCAGTGCATACACCACATTACTCGCCATATTCACCGTCAAGGTAAGCGAATTGAACAAAAAACAAACAAAATAAAATGAAGCACCGACAGCACCGGAACTGAGCTATAATCCAATCCAAATTGGTATGCAGCTCAGCGCTCTCAAGGTGATCTAAAACGTCATCTTGAGAGTTTTTTGTGCTGTTGCTGTCGTTGTTGCTGTCGTTGTTCCCCATAGATGATCGACATTGGTCTCTCGTTGAAAGTGTCTCCTGATGGTACAGGCAAACATTTTGCGAAATGCTGATGCACCGAAAATGCCTTAAATCATTTATTTTTGTATATGCTGGTCGAAATGAACACAAACACCACCACCACCACCACCATCATCATCACCACCTCTCCTTCAATTTGTTTGCATAAGTTTTGCCTGGAAAACCTAATATTCCTTTTATGATTATTGCCGTTCCATGGTATATACTTGCACTGTACAGTGCTGTGCTGTGCAATGAACAGCAAGCATAACGCTCGAATGACAGCAAAGTTTACCATTTCTCGCTTTTTCCTTATTGTGCACATCATTCCTCGTAATGGAAACGATACGATGGTAATGTAATAACAAGAACATACGAACAAAATGACATACTTTCTTGAAGCTATAACATTCGGGATGTGGACGTCGAAGACGACGGCGACGAGAATGCGGTGTGTGAGTGTGTATGTGTATGTTGTTTGCAGTCGAATGCGCTTTCCACTTTCAGTGTCTGTACTCCACCGCAAATATTATTATCATCATAGAAACACAAGTAATCGTACCAACGAATATTATTTATTAAGCATTTGTGTTAAGCCACTATAGAAATGAAATCGAGAAATAAAAACCGCTCCTCCGCTCCCAGCTCAAACGAGAATGCGAACGAAAAAGGCGAAAACGAAAACGAAAACGAAAGAAATTGCACAACGAAATAAAATCCAATTTAGTTGTGTTTTATTAAAATATTAAATATTTATGGTGCACATTGTTTCTGTGAAGCGAAAGAGAGCTTGGCTCTTAAGTCTCTGAAAATGCTTTTTATTGCAAAGGAAAATGAAATATATATGTAAGTGGATGGGCAAAGGCGATGGAGGTTGCGGGCGGATGTGAATATAGAGGGATAATCAGAAAGAGATAGAGAAAAAGCGAAAAAGAAGTCTCAAAAGAGTTAGACTTCGGAATTGCTTCAGTTTGAATTGATCGGAATTCTGTAGAGGCGCTGAGATTGGATTCGTATGAATATTTCAGCGAATGCCAGCGTGAAGGAAACAATTGTGTATTCTATAAATAAAAATGATAATAATAAATAGCAATTATTCGCTGGCAATGAGTTATTATGTCGATGTTTGGAGGAAAAAAAGCTGTATATGCTGTATACAGTTATATGTACAGCTTAAATGTGAATGAAGGAAAATTCAATTTCCTTTTCGGATGCTTACACACAGAAAAGAATCCCCGGAAATTTAAGGTGTTCGCCGTAAAATTTGACATTTATATATAAATTTCTATGTACATTTTACCGGCAACACTTGAATTTTCCGGGCGATGACATAATTTCAAATATTCCAACAGAAATTAGCGCCATCTGTCATTTCAAGCGGTAAAATATATATAGTATTTGATAAAATGTTCGAAAATATGTCATCGCCCGGAAAATTGAAGTGTTGCCGGTAAAATGTATATAGAAATTTATATATAAATGTCAAATTTTACGGCGAACACCCAAAATTTCCGGGGATTCTTTTCTTTGTGTACATTTTTGTGGCTGCCATAATGAAATACCAACAAAAAGCACACATCAAAACCAATGAACATACTCACATTACGGATTCCGATTCAATCGTCGGTGGCAATAAACGGGCCAAAATGAAATACACTTTGTGCCTGGCGCTGGAATTTTTCACCAGAAAATACTAACACATCACACGAATCCAAACACTCCAAAGGGATTTGAGAGTTGAAGTTTTCGCTTTTATGAAAAGTGAATGAATTTGCGCATTCGCTTGCCCCTCATTTGAATCACATATCTCTGACTCGCTCGCTCACACACTCTCTCTTTCGCTCTGTGCCGTCATCTAAATTCAAAATATCACATGAGTAATACATATTTAAATAGTTTTCTGAGAGTGATTCTCTTTTTCATTTCAATTACAGCCCAGATTCCTTCAACCATTATTTTCGAGCAGCGTATGTATACATATATGCTAGCTGGACTTTTTTTCATCTCTCTTTCTATACATTGAAACTAATGTGTGTGTGTGTGTCTGTGTGTGTGTTGCAGAGAACTTTTTAATAAGCTTTTTTGGACGTCTTTTGATGATGACGATGCCATAGAAAATAATACCAATCCTGGGGGCTTGATGATGAATTTTCACTTGATTGTAATATCAATTATTCACAAGTTTTCACAAGTGAAAATAACAAAATAATCTGTACGCATTTACATGTGCAATCCGATCAACATCCATTCGAATACAATATGTACAGAATGTTTGTCGGAGTCTTCGGAGAGCAAAACTTATCATGGGATTACAGTTAATTTTAATATTCGAAGCCATTCTGCTTGATTTTCGTGAAGCCAAGTGTACTCCAATTCAATGGAAAATTAATTATTCGATTCGACTATAAAATGAATCAATTTTTTCCACGGAAAATCATAAACAATGAATTCTCCGAGAAAAAATATTTGATTTGATGCGAGAGTAAAACCGTTCTCTCTCTCTCTCTCTGTCGCTTGACTCAGCTCTCATCCATCACGAGCGCATTTCAATGAATTATTTTTGATTGAAATGAATTTCCTGTTACATCAAAAAATGAATTTGCACAGAGACCACCTCACAACAGCAACAACAATGATGAAGAGGAACAGAGAAAGAGAGAGATTTCATCAAAAATGGTTAGTTTGTTGCATGCGCCAGTTGAAATTTAATTTTGCATAGCAAACAGTTAGATGTATTGTTTGCGTTTGCATTTCTCAAACCCATCAGGTATTTTCTCGAGTGTTAGCTAACGAACCACATTTCGCCGTGATAAAAAATGGGACAAACAACAACAAACTGAGCTCCTTCGTTTTAGCCGAACGATGCATCCAACGGCAGAAATTATTATCTTTATATTGTTATTGTATGGATTAATTTTCAATTTTGACCATTTTCCCTCTCATTCTCTTCACTCACTCACACTCCTTATCTTTTCGTTTCGGTATTTTGCAGGTTTCACATAGACAAGCGATGTCAACACAGGTGCTCTTGGAAATGTTTTAGTTTTGCCTTAATTTTCGTAGCTGTTATACTTGCTGCTATGTTGGCCTACTTTGCCGGTAAGTCTACATTTTCAATTCAATTCAATTATGAATTTGGCTTTTTTTTGCTGCTGCTCCAGCTCTGAGTTAAGTGTTAGTCAATGGTGTTCGGTCTCTTTTGTTTTTCCACAATTTTGTGAATAAAATTGAATTTTTTGTTGAGTAAATTGAATGAAATTGAATAGAGAGAAATTGATTAGAATAGCATATTCAAGCTTTGGGATAAAACGTGCACCATTTTATTTCGAAATTACATTTAATTAAAATGAAAACTACAGTTTAATGTTTGCAATTGAATTACATTTTCAACAATGTTTTGAAGTGAAAGCAAAAGAGAGAAGTAGAGAAAAAAAAATTGGCAAAATTTTCGTTGCCGTATTCCCGCTGTTTGAGTTAAGAACAATTGGTTCATCTGTCATTTTCATATGTTTTAAACGAAATGGTTTTTTTTTCATCCTTGTCGTTCGCATTGCGATTGCATTGAAAAGGGAAGTGTAGCCTTTGTTTCACTGAACAAATTTCGACTCAGAATCCAGTGAGTTTTGGCGTTTTTCTGTTATCGGCCATGCCATACTGCTCCAACAACGTTTGTTGAACGTAGTGAACGAGCGCCTGTGTGTATGTGTACTACAAAAGCGACACCGAGAATTCCCTGCGAGTTGCATTGCATTGAGCCAAGTATGCGGCAGAGCAAAAAAAAAAATAAATAAGTTGGCCATTGTCTTCGGGTTGAACCAAAATCGTGCAATAAATTTTCATTTATCAGTTCGTTTCTGGACTGTTCAGTATGCGCAGAAAAAACCAAACGAACTGTGAAAAAAGAGATGAATGCATTTTCTGATGATTTCTCTTTAAGCGACGCATTTTGCAGACGGAAATTGGGTCAATGCATTTACTGGCTGTGAGGAGAATGTTTTTTTCGCTCTCTCTCTCTCTCTCTCTCTCTCTCGAAATTCAAACGCACAAAGAAACGACACAAAGATAGATGTTTGGCAATGGTAATAGTTAATTTTCCATGCCGTCGAAGAAAAATGCGTTCTTTTTTGTCTCTGCCTTGACCCTCTCTTTCTTTAACTCTTCGTCTCACGACCTTTTTCTCTCCCTCGTTTCTCTTCCTTCGATCTCCATGAAAGGCTTGTTTTTGCGACTTTCATTCCATGAGTGAGTGCATCCAAGAATGCAGCTCGTTTGGGCATTTCGGTCTCTTCATCTTCTTGTTCCATTGAATGTACATTTATCTTCACTAAAACCGATTTTTCTAGTTGCTGCCAGAGACGTTTTGCAGTCCAAACTTTCATTATGTTCTCGCTAATTTTTTTTCTTCTTCTTCTCGTGCCTGCCATTGAGCATTTTCCTTATCACACGGGCAGTGCATAGTCTCAGGGCAAAAAGACGCAACTTGAAAAGAAACACATACACACAAAGACTAGCTTCTTGAGTGCCGAGGAAAAAAGAGACAATGAGCGAGAGAAGAAAGAAGGAGAAGAATAATTCCTTTTAAGTGAAGAAAAAATAGCTAATTAGAAGAAATGAAAGAGGAAAAATGGTAAATGTGTTTAAAAGCAGAATGCTTTGGAAATTGTTTGTGTGTTGAACGTGACACGTACGCATCGAGCGAGAGAGAGGGAGAGAGAGAGGGAGAGAGAGAGAGAGAGAGAGAGAGAGAGAGAGAGAGAGAGAGAGCGAGAGGCGGGAAGTTGCAGTACGGCTACTATTTTCGATGGCGAACAATGCTTTGAGCACTTTCAACCGATTGTGTCTGCTTTGTGTATCTGCTCTCTCTTGCTCTCTCAATCACTCTCTTGCTCTTAGCCATTCCAGCGTCTTTCTCGTTCCATGTCTGCTGTGCTGTTCAGAAAGAGAAAAGTTCGACCAAACTCCAACAAAGTTCTTTTTATTTAATTACCCTCGGTTCGGGAAATGAAAGAAAAATTATTTAAATGAAAAAAAAAACAAAAATTGTACGCTTTGTTCGCAATAGTGAGAATCTGCTGTTTTCCGAAGTAATTGTGCAGTCGTTCCAACAAATGGCTCACAGCTGACAGAGAAAAAAATTCGGTTGGAATAGGTTCCTTTTCTTTCTCTTTCTCTCTTCGTCTCGATGAAAAAATCCTTAAATTCGTCTATTAACTATTGCCAAAATGGGGAAGTAGTCTTAATATCTCGAGTGGTTGTAACAAGCGGCAACAAGAGTGGAAAAACAGCAGTAACAAGCAAAAAAAACGGAACGGAACAAACGAATTCAAAGTTGAATCGAAGAAGAAGAAAGAGACGAAAAAAAAAATTGGTGACAAAAACACGACTTTCACTCGATTTTTTCCGCTTTGACTGCATTCGACTTAATAGTTGCGTTTTAGGTTTCTTTTCCTTTTTTTCCCTCTTATTTGCTCAATACCCAATGCTCATTGTCACTTTAAGCTCTTGCAAGCTAGTTTCAATTCATGATGCCTCAATGGAACAAACACGCCGAGTGAGAGAGAGAAAAAAAGAATATGGAAGATAGTCTCTCTGTAAAGAAACAATTCTCGAATTGGCACATAAATTCTGTTTATTTTGCCGACATTCCAATTTCTATTGAATTGCGTGTGTTCGGCTCGATATCGAGAGTTTGGTGCTTATAAATTATTTGGCCCATTCACGTTTTTTTTTCTTCATCGCTGGACGCTGCTGTGAGTGAATCGATTCGGTGATATTGTTCCGCGTAAGCGATTCCAGCTGAATATTTCACTTGCAATCGTTTCGATGATGCCATTTTGACTGGCAATCCGGTTATAAATTAGACTCATTCAACGAGAAAGCGACGAATAAATTTCTAAACGAGCACACAAATCAATGACATCGCAACGTACACTCGCACACACAAACACACACAAACACACACTCAGTGTGTGACAATGGAAATGGCTCATTCGAAAAATGGCCAACTACTTAAGGACATAAAATCAATATTAACCACCATCCATTGGATATATTATGGAATCGTTTCGCAATGGCTGAACTAGCTTGCAAAATGGACACATCCACTATGGCGCACACATTTGCGTCGTAAAATTGTTATCAAAAATGGCAATGGGTGTGAATGAGCGCCGTTCGGGTTTTCCATTGAGCAAGGGCAGCGGCAGCGACGACGATGACAGCAGCAGCAACATGAATGCCGATTGTTAATCGTCTGTCGTAAAAATCATCTGTGCTCGCCATTCAATATATGTATCTATTGTGCGATAATTTTCGATAATGATGGCGACAGTTGATTAGAGTTTTGGATTGGCCATTGTTGCACATAAATGCTGACACAACGACTCACCAGTGTCTTCTTCTTCTTCGATTCATTCTCGCTCCTCTCCTACGTTTTTTTCGTGCTTTTTTCAATTATACGCTCTAGCCACTTAGCATTTATGAATGTTGTCGCAAAGCGAATCAAATATTAAAAATAGTTATCTATAATGGACCATCCAATGTATCGCATCAGCCCATTTATGCTGCTCAAACGGAACGGAATAAACAAAGAGAAGCGAAGAAAACCAAATTGCGCTCTCGTTTAATCGAGCCGATTTCAAAAACAATAACGCTTCATAATAAAATAGGAGTCGACTTTCGTCGTCATTGCTGGTGTTTTTTTTCGCTTCTTCGTTCTGCTTGAGTAAAATGTCAATAACTGGTGGTGCGGCTAGCTGTAGACATAATCCATCTCTTTCGCATGATAATTTGACAGCATGACACGATTTGGCACATTTCTGGACTACAACTAATGTGGGAATATGTTGAATGGAAAAAAGAAAGGGTTTTTTTCATCCATCCAAGTCATGATAAGCTTAAGTACTGAAAGCGAACCTCTATAATGTTTAATTCAAAAGCGAATGACTACGCTGTGCTCGTCGCTCTTGTTCTTCTTTTTGTCTGACATCAACAGCTTGCCATATTCCAGTCGGTCGACGGCATATTTCCATTCAGAGTAGCTTTTTCGCATTTCAAATCGCACCCACAAGGAAATGTCGGATAAAACACTCGGCACTTTCGCATAATTAGGATTATTCGAAATGTAATGCGCTTCTTTGACAGGCGCGCAAGCACAAACACATACACACACACGGATAGAGCGAGAGAGAGAGAGAGAGAGAGAGAGAGAGAGAGAGAGAGAAAAAGTGCACATCAAACGAAAATAATCTAATGGAAAGTTCAAATTATGACACATTTCTCTAAGTGCGACATTTTTAACCAATTTTACAGCTTCAAAGCGCGATTGAGTGAAAGAATCCAATTTGCTGGCTTGAAATATGCCGGATTTTTTCCAGCACAAAGATCTTCACACAAATGAATATATATATCAAATTTAAAATCCGCACTGGAATAAAAATGCATCTTTTTCGCTCATACTCACTCATTCGCTCTGTCAAACTCACTGCCCCACAATTCACAAGCTTTCACCTGCAATTGCCTGGGTAAAATGGTGCGCATTTTCTCTGCTGCAAAACCGGATTCCCTGTACGTACCGAAGCGAATTTGCTGAAACAAAAATTCAATGCAATGCATTTATCAACAGATGAAATATCGCAAACTTCCCAAAGAAATCGAAGCAAAGAAACGAAAAAAAAGACGAAGCGAAAAAAAGCATCGTTGTGAAGACACACACACCCACGAAATATGTATTTGCTACGTGAAAATCATAAATTTTAAAATTGGATTTATAAAAATGTATGAATTCGGGAAAGTATTATGCGAATGACTAGTTTGTGCGGGACAAGCAAGCGAGAAAAAGAGATGGAACGAGATGGAAAATGGCGTTTCGTCGGTTTGCTGAAATGGGATTTTCGAAAATCGAATCTCAACATAAATCTCAGCACGCTGAAAAAAAGCGACAAACAAAGAACAAATCCCATACAACTCCTATGAAAAAAGCTGACACATTATCAGAGAGGCGAAGAAAAGCGAGCACAGCACAGCGCTGCACACCGATGAACATTCTTGTTCATCCCATGGTGCATGTTTTCGTTTCGTATTAAAAATGTTTCCTCAATTCGTTGTTTCACAACGAAAAGAAAGACTTTTGGCATCGAGCGAACGTCCCGAACCGAACTTTGTCAAGATTTTCTTTGCTTACACATGCGAAGATACACTGGGAGAGAGAAAAGAAAGCGAACAGAACCAAGGAGACCAACAACAAACGAATACATAATGGTAATGGACGTATCAAATAACATTCAAGAAAAGAGATTCGTTTAAACAAGAAGTTGGCGAGTGACTACGGATCTTGTCTTGTTTTTCCCTAGGACGAAGTTGCTTTGGAAAAGTTTTCAGCTCGAATTTCACTCCTTAAATTAGAATCTTTTCTCTCATCTTTTTTATTCCTTTTCACTTTTGTCCGTTCGAATGTATCAAGCTACATAATTACAGCCATTTTGACGAATCACAGAGTGAATTTGTGTCTTTTTGAACTCATCATTTTGCGACCGGATTGCGCAATTTTGGGACGAATTGACTAACAAATCTCAAATGTCTGCTACATTCTTGCGCTTAAGTAGAAAAACAAGCAGCAAATATATTCGGCAGTATTCTATTCCAAGTATGTGTTGAGAGAAATGGTCAGAAAACATGAAGAAGACAACATATCAAATTACAAACTTTGATTTTATACCCAAAGTTACGCAATTCCATTAGATTTGATGGGTTCGACCGAATATCAACGTAAGTAACACACGAAATAGACATTTCGATCGTCGAGTACATGATGCATTCAAACGAATCATTCTAATCACTGCTTCTGTTTATCATAACCATCACTCCCCCTCCTTATGCATACGACGAAAAGAATAACACGGCATTTTTCCTCTGGATATTTTGAATTAATTTCACTCGATGTTGAGCATCGATTTTCAACGTTTCGCCACCGGCAACCACTCTCTCTATCTCCCGCTCTACTTGTTAACATTCTATTTGTGTAAGTTCATCTAAAAACAAATGCACACATTTCTTTCCGTGATAGAATTCGAGGAAAAAGTCGTGGGTCGAGAGATAAAGTCACTACGATTTTTTGGGGAAAAAACAAACTTAAGCAAAAATGGAATTGTCATAAATAGCAACGATGCTAGTGATGCGAAACCCGAATTGTAAATACATCATGCACTAGCTCATTGACAGAGTTAGCATTTTTGGCGTTGAATACACATGACCTCACGACGTTTTTTTCGCGTGCGATTTTTAGTTGGCTTCACGTTTTTCTTTCGTATGAATTCTCGCGTGCTTGCAAAATCCAGTTCACCAAGAGACTCATACACAAAAAATGAAGTCGGTTAGTGAAATTGAGTTCTTCCTTCCCTCTCAAAACGATAAGAAGACTCACAGATTCAGACGAAGCCAATGCAATGCAATGCGAAGCAGAATAAATAAAATTCATTGAATCGTCCAAAGTTTCAAGAATTCAACATCGGAATTTCAAAATGATGAAAACTTGAAAGCTTAATTTTATATTCCATTTGAAATCCAGTTGCACATTTCCGGTCATATTTCTTCTTCGCTGCATGCATTTCGTTGTTCATTGCTTGAGACAATAGTTGAAGCCCATTTTCAGTGGTTGCCTGAAATTGAAACTATCAGCATCAGATATTCTACAATCTGCTTATTATTTTACGTTCCATTATCATATTTATACGCTGAAAACCGAGAAAAGAATCGCCACAAGATTTTCAATGGTAAAATTCGTAGCTATGCCACGGACTTTATCTTGAAAACAATTTTTGCTCTTTGTGTTGCTAAAGTTCTGCGCTCAGCAAAGCTTATTCCATGAAAACAATGCAAACACTCACACAGCGCAAGCGAACGAGGGAGTGAGATGTGGTGGAAAACTTCAGCGAATAGTCTACTGTTCTATGCTTCGAACAAAACAAATGGTTGTGCGTGTGCACTTCTGTTGTTCGATGTGTACAAACAGCGAGTGGGAGAGAGAGAATGTGGTTGGTATTTAATATTCTTATGACTCGCAGTTTACTAATGAGAAATACTTTGAATTTTTCCATAAGTCATTCCGAAGAATATCAGCGTTTTTCCCCCATCATACCGAAAAGAGCATCCAAGAAAAAAAAATCAACGAAAAAAAAGCTTTGTATCTTGCTAAAATAACAACAACAGCAGCAGCGGCTACAATCATACAAAAAAAAGTCGCCAGAAGTTTGCCATTTTCGCTGCTGCCGCCATTCCGGCCCTGTCTCAATGTTTCTGAGCGTTTTAATAATATTTTTGCGAATAATAATAGAAAATGGGCAAAGCCAAATGCAAAAATTATACAAAATAACATAACGCAAGTGGAGAGGTTATGAAATGCAAACATCTTCTGTCTGTTTGGCTATTTATGATTTCTTATGGTTTCGTCATATTTTTTTCTACGTTCGCTTCGCTGTGCGCCAGTGTATGTGCGTTGTCGTCGACTTCATTAATACGTTTGGCGGCTAAGTAGCATCATTGGGCGATGGCATTTTGTGGAGTGTAACTACTGACGATGCTTTTGTTCTCTATCTGGCTCAGCTTTGTGGTTGTTAGAGCTAGTGGTTGTATCTTCATCTTAAATCCATATTCGTGCTGTTCCACATAATCATTGCAAAACCGCAAGAAAGGCGGAAAACATGAACACGCACACGCACACACAGAGATGCTTCTCGGGAACCAAACCAAATTGAGCGCCAACAAAATGCTTTCCAAATCTCGTACGAAGAGAGAAATGTATTCGCAACGAAAACTAATCCAGTTAAGGCGTTTGGCAACCATTCAACAACTGGTTTAAGCTTAATACATACACATACACCCAGAAACAAGTGAGACACACACATAGAGTTTGTAAAAAAAAGAAGAAGAAAAAAATCAAGCGACCAACATAAAAACGAAGAGCCATTTTAAGCTTCTGGCACGGTTCAATATAAACACTAATGCAAACACATAGATTAAATGCGGCCACTGAATGAGAATGCATGGCAATATGAGATAATGCAGACTGTGATTCTCGCAAAAGCCAACCCAAAGAACCAGTAGAAGTGGAGTAAAGATGGAAAATGGCAAGTTGGAGTTTGCCGGCGATTTCTTCGCCGTTCTCTGTTTGTGAAAGGCCCGAGCACTTGCAATGTGAATTAGGCGGAATTTTATAACACATTACATTATCATCCATTATGGTCGCATTGAGATTAGGACCGACTGAACTTATTACTTAAACATTTTGCTTATTCTGCTTCATTTACTTATGCTCATCGCACTTCTCAAAAAGTATTTATTTTCTTGGCAGCGTCACTGCATTGCGTGTTACACAGTTTACACACACATACACACAGAGCACTCACATACACTTGTGACCGACCGTTGGCACTGATACTGCCAACACCGCCGCCGCCATCGCCACCAACAAAGACTCGAATTGAGGGAAAGAACGCCAATCCCAAGCAATTATTTCGTCTGGCTTCAGCCATTGTATCGATATGGCACTTAAAGTTCTGCTGGATCCATTGAATCGATTAGTTTATGAATATAATTATTATCGACTAATCTGCTTATGCAAGCAGAACAAGCGTTTTTATTCGACAATTCGAGAAAATGTTCCGACTCAAACATATGTTTGGCTCACAAAGCGATTATAGATACATTCTCGGTACCATCAGCGCCAATTTCTTCAAGCGAACTATCTAATACATGATGTTATGGAATTGACATCGAAATAGATTTAGCGGTAGAAAGAGAGAGAGAGAGAGAGAGAGAGAGAGAGAGAGAGAGAGAGAGAGA